>NC_079493.1:126607893-126907893 GCF_030052815.1 Hevea brasiliensis
ATAAGAATGATCAAAATTGTCTTGTTTGTCCATGAATTCCAAGGAGTTGTGTGGCAAAAAAAGCAAGCATTTCACAAAGTGCGTCTCCACGATCAAGCTGCTTTTTTAAAAAATAAAAATAAAAATAAAAATTCGTTTTAAGGAATTTTGATTCATTGGTAATCTTCAGTTCAGGATATTTCTGATGAGTTGGGCAAATTAAGAGAGGGCCAATGTTACTGGAAAGTGTAGAGCCAGGCCAGATGGAGGTTATGTTAACTTAAGAGGACAGCGTTATTGTAAAATGGATGAGTTGGGCTTTAGTGGAGCCAGGCCACTAGGGATTTCAGTTTGGTCTGATACTAGCGACGCTAATCAGGCCACTTGAGATTTTTGTCTCTGAACATTATTTAATTATGTATGGTAAGGATTCTTATTAACTAATTTAATTAAATTCTATTTGAAGACCAAAATCAAAATATGAAACGGTAGCTGTAGAAACATAAAAGTCATTTATGAACGTCTTAAACATTAATTCATAGTACCTTCCCTTGATTTTCTTTATTATTATTATTATTAGAGTATAATAATTAATGACCGACCACTCTTAAGAAATTAATAGTAACATGTTGATTAGGTAGCGGAGTCAATCATCGGTTGGTTGGCTTATGAGTATTAAAATTAAAGCTAAGCTTTTAGTCCTCTATTAAAATCTGCCATATATATATATATATATTTTTTAATTTTATTATCCATGCATAGTTTTGTGAATTATATTAAATCGTAATGGAATCTTTTATTACAATAAAAAAAATTATATAATAATATAAATATTGAAAATTTTAATCTCAAAGTATCCATTAAAGATTGTTATATGTACACTACTTTTTTTTTTTTCAATTTTTTTCCCCTAAAGAAAGTGAACCATCTCAACAACTTTTAGCATTGCATGAGATGGCGACAAAAGATTTGGTACATGTGAGGTATTTAAGGAAGGCCTTGCTAACAATGAATCTATTACTAATTAATTAAAATTTAGATATATTTTTAATTTTTATTAATTATTTTTTTTCCTTAATTTCATTTTACATGAAAAAGGAATTTTTATAATATATATATTAAATAAATAAATAATAAAAGGGAAAAAAAAAAGGCTCCCTCCCTCTTATAGCCAACTTTTTCAAGACCAAACTAACAATTTTCAAAGTAGCCGTTGCACGTCTCCCTTATTCTATTTAAATACTCACCAAATAAATCTGCTTTTCCGTCAAGAAACCCGTGTGTCTCCCTATTTTTATACGCGCCAATCTCCGCTCCGTCCTCTGATTATATTATATCCCTCCCTCTCCCAAATACAACAAACACCCCTTTCATGAACATAGAATCAAGATTCTTCTGCTCCTATTTGGTTAATCCCATGAATAGTCCTCCTATGTCACAAACCGCTCCTTCAACCCCATTATTATATGCAGCTGCTGTTAGCAGTGGTCTCAGCTTTAGCTGCAGCAGCAACACCGCCAGCAGCAGCAGCGAGGTTAGTGATGATAGCCCACCAAGATCCTTCCGTTTTGACCTTCAAGATGTCGATTATCATCATTATCCAAGCAAATCTTTATCTGGGCCTTACTCGTATCGCTCTCTCGCAGTACTCTCTGACCATGTAGGATCTGTTTCTTGCTTGGCTTTGTGTGGTGAATTCGTCTTGAGTGCTTCACAAGGGAAGGATATTATAGTTTGGCAACAGCCTGATTTGAGGCTCTTCACGAAGTTTGGACAAGGGGATGGTTCTGTCAAGGCTTTAGTAACAGTTGGGAACAAGGTCTTTACTGCACATCAAGATAGCAGGATTAGAGTATGGAAGGTGTCAAGAAGCTCAGAGAATGTGTTTAGGCTTGTGGACGCACTTCCAACCACAAAGGACTATTTAGGGAAGTTCTTGAAGCAGAGTAATTATGTGCAAACTAGGCGGCACCATAAGAAATTATGGATTGAACATGCAGATAGTATTTCTTGTTTGACAGTTTCCAGTGGGTTTATTTATTCTGGTTCTTGGGATAAGACTCTTAAGGTTTGGCGGATATCAGACTTGAAGTGCTTGGAATCAATTAAGGCTCATGACGATGCTATAAATGGATTGGTGGCTTGTAAAGGGATTGTTTATTCAGCATCAGCAGATGGGAAGATAAAAGCTTGGGGGAAAGAGGGAAAGAACTCTCATTCTTTGAAGGGGATTTTGGAGGGTCATAAAGATATTTCTTTTAATTCAGTTATTGTTTCAGAAGATGGGAGATGGGTATATGGAGGGGGCTCTGATGGGTTTGTGATGGGGTGGGAAGGGAGTGGTGATTTTATAAGTTGGAAGTTGGTGTCAGAGACATTGGCACATCAAATGGCAGTTTTGTGTATGTGCTTAGTGGGGGAGTTTTTGTGCAGTGGATCAGCTGATAAGAGCATTAGTATATGGAAGAGAGAAGCTTATGGTAAGCTCTGTAAATATGGGGTCATAAGTGGCCATGAAGGGCCAGTCAAGTGTTTGCAAGCATCACCTAATAGTGTTGGTGGTGGGTTCTTGCTCTATAGTGGTGGCCTTGACAAAAGTGTGAGGGTATGGTGGGTGCCCAAGCATTCCAACAAGATGCAAGACACCTCTACAATGCAGAGTTCAGAGGAAAAATCCATCACCATGTGTTAGTAAGATTTTCAAGTTTTGAAAGATGGAGCACTGATTCCTTTTTTTATGCGTTTTCAGTGCTTCTAATTTGTTGTTTTAGTCAGATTGTGTCATAGTTATTGATTAAGATCTCAAGTGTGATGAGCATAGGCAAAACTGCAGAGTTAAAGAAAAGAGTTGGGTATTTTTCTTTTTACAGATTTTGATCAATTTCCTTATGTTGTTTTAGGGTTTAAGACTTGGGTGTATCATATCTTGTAGGGAAAAAGGCTTGAGGTATACAATTAATAGAGTGGTGTGAGTTTTTTTTTCTTTCTTTCTAGTTTTACTTTTTACATTTCTGATAATTGTAATTAGTGTGTTGAGGATATATAACAATCAATGAAATTTAATTTTGTATTTTAAGCCTTTGCAAGAAGCAGCTTTCTTGATGGGAGTTTATAATTCCAAATTTGAATTTAATTTTGCTTAAGATCAAAGTTAAAGCATACTGGGGAGTTCATATTGCTTGAATGGAATCTAAATTTTGCTAAGGGCACAATTAAGCTTTAATAAGGTGAGGTTTAGGACAAAACCCCTGAACATGGCATAATATAGACCTGACAATAGTGCCCCACCAATACAAGAAAAGAACACTAATGAGATGTTCTTAAGTTCCCTTAAAATCTTGACCAACCAGAAGGAACAATGAATTTGTTAATCTAGAAGACAAGGATTCTTTCTTTTTTCAATTCTGCTTAGTTTTTTCTATTCCTTTATTCGAGATTAACCAAATCAAGCCAAGTCAAGAAATAGAAAAAGAAGTTGGAATAAGGATATCCTTAATCACAGATCAATCATGATTTTAATATGCAATTGGTTAACAGGCTGGCTGTCCAAACTTTTGCAAATTCTTATTCTCCACTGAAACAATTGGAATCCAAGGGGTTTGAAAAATGCCCATTAAAGAGATTACTGTTTATAGTCGGAGACAACCCTCTAATCTGTCTCCATATATATTTTCAAGTGAGTGGTTTGAGGCCTCAGGTTAGTAGGTGTGCGCAATTTTCAGTTTAAATTGAAAAATTAAACTGAATCAAACCAATTCAATTTAATTAGTTTGTTTTTTCAAATTAATTGGTGTGGTTTGATTTTTCAGTTTTCTTATTTTAATCGGTTGTTTTCGAAACTAAACCGACAAAATGCTTCCCTATTGATAGATCAAATCTAAGTGAGGGTTTAGAGTGAAAACTGAAACCATTTTTCATTGGATTGAACACAGAACTATTAAAGGACCTAAAAACAGAAAAGAAGAGTTGTTTAATCCATGTCAAAGCAACCATCCAGCTTGTTGAATCCGCAACCGGTTCAACCACCGATCCAGCTTAGGCGGCACTGTTCATATATATATATATTTTCTCTGTTCTTGTTCAAATTGAGACCATACCACAAAGGCAAAAAATGCAAAAGAACTCTTAGAAAAATTCCTTGATTCATGTGTAAGGAAGGAAGCTGCCATCTAAAGCTACACTAGAGGGCAACTGCTTTTAGAAACAACTTTTATGTTCTTTATTTGTATGAACTTTATATAGTAGCCATCCCAAGCAACAAGAGCAAGACTTTCAAGGGATGCAGCCAACCCATGAGTTCTTTTGCGTATATTTTCCTATTATAAAATTAGGGGACCATTCAGAAACTTCACCTAGTTGCTCACACACATTTTGGAAACAAATATATATTAATTATAATTATGTAGGCCTCATTGTTTTAATCAATAGTTATAAGTATTTCAACTTCAATTTTATCATGAGATAGAATTACAATTAAGTTTTAAAATTGAGATAAAATTATTAAAATTTTAAAAATATAATATAATTATAACAAGTGGAAAATGTTTGTTATTATTTTTACCATTAGACGTAAAGGGAATTGAATGAAAGTAACACTTAAAACCATCTCGATTAAAAGTTCTTAACAACACATTGACAAGCACTTGACAAGTATCTAACGATGTCTAAAATAAATATGTTGTTCATTATTTTTTTTTTATATTAAATATTTAATGATATTAAAATTAATTTAAGTAAATTTAATATTCTTTGCAAATTTGATCAAAATTGTTGTTTATATTGCTCAAACTTGATAGACATTCTCTATTCTGAAATTTGATTTCTCATTTTCTTTTTATAAATGCTAGAATTTTTTTTTAAAAAAAATTTTATGTAATGCAAATTGCGGTAGAGGCCTTACTTGATACTTACTAGTAGGGGTGAGCAAGTAATTAAATTGATTTAATTTAAAAAATTAGTTAATTTTTCCATAAATCGGTTTAGTTTAATTTTTTATTTTAAAAAAATTAATCCATTCAACTCAATTTGATTTTTTTTTTCAAAAAAAGTAAAAGTAAATTAATTTTTTTTATTAATTGTTATCAAATCTCAAAATAGAATTAAAAATAAAAAAAAATTAACTGATAAACCGATAAACCAATCAAATCAAGGTAAATTGTACCAAATTGACCTAATTCAATTTAATTTAATTTAATTTAATTTAATTTAATTTAATTTAATTTACTACAAATTTCAAACGATTCGATTTTCCAGTTTTCCAGACCGAAGCACCGATACTCACCCTACTATTTCGCAGCACTTTGCTCATAAAATTAAATTAAAACCAAAAGCCAAATCCTGCCCCATAAATCCTAATCAGTTCATCATAAGGGAAGAGTGAATGGCTTATGAACATCAATATATCGTCTCCATTGACCATAAAACAAAATTGTTACTTAACTCTAAATATCACGTTTCCTGACTTTCAGATTAACTGTAATCTGCAAAGGATTTTCACAATAACAAGCATCTAAATTAAACAGCAATAACTTCCAATGCATTTTAGCGCTTATAATAGAAAATTACAGATCAATTGCATTCCTAGATGTAAAGCTTAAACAGGAAAAGTAAGCTTCCCCACTTCCTTGAGACAAAACTTTCAGAAGGTTTATTCATATGGAAGAGATTATTTTGAACTAGTTGGTAATATTACATTCTACATGGCCCCTGGCCCTGGGGTCTTGATGCAGGACGGTTAATGCACCTTTCAACCCTGACAGAAAAGTTCCTTGCTGATCAATAATCTTATCCATTAATACTTTATCCATCACCTCCTATACTTGTTTGTAGAAAAGGACATAGGCCTGGTCATGCAACACCTTACTTGTCCCGATTGCAGTGACAGAGGCATCGTCAAAACGTAGCCATTGGCCATTGGGATAGCGGGCATCAGCAGTATAATGACCCTTCGAAGGCTCCCTCCCATGATGAGTGACTGTAGCAACAAGTTCATATTTCCGGCTCTAAAATGCAACACCATGTGGAAAAAAAAAAAGCATTTACAATTTGGGATATTTAGCAGGATGAGAAGCCAAATAATATCTACAGCATGCTTCTCATAATCAAATAAAAAAGAAAAGTAATATAAGGCAATATTTAGTCACACCAGAGAATACATCTATTAGCCAAAAATTGAACAATTAGTATAGGAGGAGTAAAGGTGAATTACCTCAGTCAATGGAGAAACAAGTAGCTCCCGACCCAGCACCAATTCAAGAGGAAAGTGCACAGGCTTGTGCAACTTGGTGCTACCTTGGCTTCCATAACTAAAACGCATCAAGTGCAAAATCAATATCTTCGAAAGTGTTTGTATCTTCACAGATTTTCTTGCACTCACTACACCAGCCTGCAGAATTTCATTTCATTTCCATATTTGATCATTAGCCAACACAAAGCAATTTAAAATAACTTCCTTGAAAAGTAGCATCTGAATAGTAGGCATAAATTGATATGCTATACTAAATATGATACTTTTAAGAATTTAATACTCAAATGCATGCAAGGACTCCCAGTCAAATATTTCCCAATAATGGAAATATGGAATTTTGAAATTTATCTATACAAATGTCTTGCAAGCTTTGCAACCTCAGTCAAGCCAGGTTTTAATCAGTTTCACATACTAAATATAGCCACCAACATGACAAACAGGTACCTTTCCAGTTGCCGTCCGATACCCTTCAAGATTTTCTGGTGCAGAGAACAAATGAAGTGCATCCTCAATAGTATGAACAGCTTCAGGATAAATATCTAAGTGAAGCAATAAAAATGGTTGAACAGTTGCGGAAGCTTTATTTCCTGCATCACAAAAAGGGAAAATACTAAAGAAAACTAAATAAAAACGGTGATGGAAGAGATCAAAATGCAGAATCACACACTGATGGGGGAAATGAAAATTTAACACTCAGGACAACATGCCCAACAAAATAGAAACCAGGCTGTACTCAGCATTTTTATGGTTGCTGTTTCTTCAGAATTGATTCCCTTATACATAGTTGATACCTCTATTCTTAAGACTTATTCTACCCCTTAGCATTGCAATTATTAAGCTGCCAAGCAAATGAAAAGATGTGGCGTGCCTGAGCAAAATTCTAGCATGTGTAAGTTAAATGGTTTTTTACATGGCCCATATCTTTTCATATGTTTGGTGTACATTATCTACATGACCAGAGCTGTAAATCTAACAGAAAATTTCCAAAAATATGAATCCAGGAAAAATTATGGAACCGTGCAAAACTTTATTTAACTTGTACATGTAAGTTGATCCTGACCCAACAAAATTTTAATTTATACAGGACTTATAGGATATCATGAAAACTGGGAACATTTTTCCATAAGAAAGCTTATTAAAAGAGAAGAGATGATTGCTTGGATTGAAACTCTGGCAGGTTGGCAAAACTTGCAACAGAGAAGCAAGGTTTAGCAATGCCAGAAGTGTTGTGTGTGATTCTTAGGGTGCTTTGTTCGGTGGATTTCCACTGAATATTGGAGTTTGCACGTTTTTGCTGATTTCTGGGTTTTATATTGTTGGGTTGCAGTATCTTTGGGAATAAGGTATCATCATGTTGCTGAAATTGAATTTTAGTTGGCTTTGCTGTGCATTGAACAAGACTTGATTTCTTCGCACCCTCTTGCCACGATAGTGAATTTATGACTATGCAAGAAACTATCACGCAGACATTTAGTGGCAGCATTTTAGAATGTGTTTTGTAAGGACAGATATATAACATATTGATCAACTCTGAGTAATTTTAAAGTTTATGTGGAAGTACAGATTCAGAATTTTCAAGATCCTCTGAATAAGGCTAGAGATCTGTCGACGCAGGACATGAATAAAGTTTGTCTTCCACAAATGATTCTAGGTAATTCTGTTTTTCATTATATCTCTCCTATAGATTGCCAATGGAAAGCCAATTTAAAACATACATTCTTCCAATCGCAATTATTAAAAACTAATAAAAAAGATACCTCTTGCTTTTACGACACTTCTCAACTGTCCTCCAAAAATATCACTTAGCTCTGAAGGAATAAAGCATTGCGTTCTAGTTACTGCAGATTTGTTTTTTGGGCCAACTGTCTCCCATTCATCATCCTCTTTTGAAGATACTAGAGTTGATTTGGCACCATTAATGCTAGCAGATTGTCCTTCAAATTTAAGTAATTCATCATGCATTTGATCCATGATGAAACTCAAAAACTCCTGAGCATCCTCCTGCCTGTAAACAAATGCATCAGACAACTGATACTCATTCATTACAAGCGTTATTTTAGTACATATGTACTATAGCAACAAAATATCAAGAGATTCAAGATAATCAAGAGGACTGGCAATCTTTGGGTATACTACTAACATTCATTATCCTTACCATCAAATCAATAGTAGATTCTGCTGTTTCAGTCATATGGCCTCAAATCAAATCAATTCTCACACAAGACATAAACATACAAACCATTATTGGATAAAAAAAAAAAAAGCTAAAACTAGTGATGCAAACAACTTAAAATAAATAAAATGAGGGTACAAGTTGCAAGGATCATGAGTCATCATATTCAATCCCAGCAAATGCATATTCAATCCCAGTAAAGCGTTTGTATGCATAACCAAAACCTGGCCTTACTGGCATTTGTCCTTAGGAAGAGAAATAGTAGATCAAGGCCATGCATATATCTGTGATGTACAAAACCAACTAATATACACCCTGAATAGACTATAGCCCATATTCCTTAGCACTCCCATATTCCTTAGCACAAGTTCATTACTTCCATGCCAAATTGGGTATTAAGTATGTTCCACCACTGCTCATAACAAATACTGATAATGCTAGTTACAGTAGCTATTCATCATGGCTCTTTAGGTGTACTGGATTTTTTGTTATCTTTTCCATGATCCACAGCTATTTCTAGATTAAGCATGTGTTAAAAAAATTTTACGTGAAGCACAATTATTGCTGCCCATTCTTATACTACAATGAGTCAATTTTATTGGTTATTAAAAAACCAAAAAGGAAGCAAATAGACTGTAGAGTAGTATACACAAATACAGCAGGTATGACGAAAGCCCCACCATGAAAAAAAATACAACCCATCATTGCATATGCAGTTTCATCTCACATTCATTCTTAAATCCACAAATTCCATTCCCTTCCTGTACTACAAACTTCATAAGAACATAGACAATACAAAGTGCCCAAAATTATCATATTTGCATCCATGTGACCATGTCCATGTTATACAGAACTTAATTTATGATTTCATCCTGGAAAACTTTGGGACTTCAGAAGATAGGTTCAGCTCTAATATTTTTGTAGAGATTGACATGGTAAATAAAAGATGAAAAAGTACTGGCAAAAAGTAAAAGCACAAACCTTGGTCGTCCTGAAATGCTATTTGGCACATCTGGAGTAAAATTTTTAAGAACGCATTCAAACATGGCTGGGCTAAAAGGCCTACCAGTCTCGACCATAGTTGTGTCCTTTTTCAAGCTGGAACTGCTCGGCATGTCAAAGTTAGAAACAAACTCTGCAAAGGCGGTTAATGTCGGAAAGCCAACCTAGTAAATCATTGTCAAACAGAGGAATAGCTTTAGCATGTGATATGTATAATAGCTGTCTCATAGTGTATTGTTGCCATTACGTTCGTTGTACTATTAGCTATTTTGTGAATTGAGATGATAAAAAAAAAAAAAAAAAAGTTCACTACAAACAGAGAAATGCTATGAAAATGTCAAAACTAGCTTACCTTTGGGATGTTGCGAATTCTAAGATCCTGCAAGAGCTGAACAAAAAGGGAACATGATAAGAGAGCCTGCAGAGACGCATTAAGAAAGCACAAATTGCCTGAATTAATTAAACCGCGCGGTAGTAAGCTTTTAACTGCTGAAACAGGCCCATTAGTTTGCTTCTGAATGCCCTCCCTCTTCACATATACTGGTGAATCATATTTAGTTCCCTCCAGATTCCCATCTCTTACACCTTCACTATTAAGGACATCAAAGTTTGAGCTTTGTGATTGATTTGTGGAACCATCTTCATTCTTAGATAAGTGCAAAGAAGTGAAATCTATGCTCTTCATTTTTAAGCCTTTCACACCATTAATAAGGGAAACGCCATGGGTGAAATTGCCAATGCTTCCATTTTGTTTTGGACTTCCCTGCACCCCATCCAAATCACGCTCTACCTTCTCCTTCTTAAGTGAATTTGAAGTCTGAAAACTGACTTTTCCATTTGCAGAACTAAAATCGATCAAATTCAAAGAACCAAATTGCAATTCTTTCTTTTCCACTGGCTTTTCATCATTCTCAGATGATGGCTTTTGCAGCCATGACTTGGTTTCATCTTCTGTGAATGACCCAAATAATAGCATCTGGTAGAGTGAAAATATAAAAAAAAATTATAAGCTGCACGGTGAGAAACTATACTGATATGTTGATAGATAATGAAATGGTTAAGCAACCAAAAGTAGTGCTAAATCAATCATCTGCAAAGACACCCATTTATAAGAAAACCCTTATTAATGCATTCTCCAACACAAATTTCTTACTAGTGAACTAATTTAAATCCCTAAGACGGATGAACACATTCAATATTCCATTTTTAACGTACTAAACACAAGCGATAACACAAGAAATAAACAAAATTAGCAATTCTTCTATTGAAACCAAAAAAAGAAAAAAAATCACCTTCTTGTTACTCATGCTGTGTGAAAACCCGAGCTATAAAGGGAACGGAAAGAGAAAGGAGAAAACAAACAAGAAGAGTTGTAAAGAGGATATGGAGAAAAGTTAGGGTTTGAGACCAGTTCCACTCTGAACAACAAGGAGCAGAGGACAGAGTGATGTCGATTGAAGACATGAAATAGGAGAAGACTGTGATGGGTCTGGATATATATAGCATTTAGGGACAAAACCGAGCTTAAGGAGGAGAAGCTCGACGCTCCCAAGCATAGGTAGATAACTTCCAGATAGAAGAAGGAGAAAGACTCCGAATCCAATTATGCGTGTGGGTAGTCCTTTCCTTCTCTGGTTTTAGGGTTATCGTTTTATTGCGTGCAGGGAAGAGTCCACTGCATGTCGTTTTGTCATGCACGACATCGTTTAACTTTAAGAAAATATATTTAATTTAGGGCATCTATTTTAATTGGGTTTACGAGTTTTAAAGACCAATTAATTAATTTTAACAAAATTTAGAGGCCTCATACTCAATAATAATTTACCTTTACATTTATATTCATATTATATAAATATAATTCAAAAATTGAACTTTTTGGCCTCCCAGTTCACACTCGACACTTCACTCTCTCTCTCTCTCTCTCTCTGTGACAACCATGCCCAACCACCACCACCTCCTCCACACTCCTCTCCGCCCATCCTCCTCCTCTTCTTCCTCTAACCAATCCTTCACCTCGAAGCTTATCCTCCTCCTCACTCTCCTCCCTCTTTCTCTTGCCGCCTTGGCCTTTGTTCTCCAATGGAAAGGTGATCGAGGTCTCGCCGATCCCACCACCGTTACTGCTCGATGGGCTCCTCAAGGTTCCCACAACCACGATATCTTCCCGGGCATGGAATCCTCTGCTTCAATTTTTTCTCCTAAACCTACCCACCCATCTGATTGCTTCTCTCTTGCCCGTAGTGGATCCCCATCTTTCCCCTACTTTCGTGATTGGAAGTTTGATTTCGAGGCCAATTTGAGGCCTAAGGTGTGCTTTTTCCTCTTTTGCTTTTAATTTCGCTAGCTCTTGTTATCTGCGCTTGATTTTTGAGTCAATTTTGCAAGTGCCTGCATGTTGACTTGTCAGTTTTGGATTTATATGATTCTAGATTTTGCTCTATGGTTTATGGAATTTTATCCGATCATGCATTGCATTAATAATCATCTGTTCGGGATCTGTTGTCTTTATTTGTTTTGGCTCTAAGAAATTCATAACTTGGCTTAACTTGGTTTTGCGAGAAAATTTTGTCAAGTGAGACTCACTGTTAAAATATGCTGTTGAAATTTTCTTGTTTCTTGGTGATGAATGAGAATTTTACTGAACTCTAACTATGTGAAGTTTGATTTGAGGCTGAAGGTAATGGTTGAACTTGAAAAGATTATCTAGATTACGATTTTGTGCTTGGTTTCTCTTGGGGCACATTTTCTTTGCTCTGGAAATGGAAATAGAATTCTACAAATCTTTTTTTTATATATAACATTTTTATGTTTTAGTAACTTGAATTTAGCCGAAAATGAAATCAAATTTTAATATAATCTCCAAAATTACTTTTAAATTACACTTAATTATCTACATAATGAATTATAATGATATTCTTGGATTAGGATATCTAGATGGTATACATATTCATTTTCATTTCCAAGGCAAACCAAAAATGCACTAGAGTTGTAGGATTCAATTTTTTTTCTTTTACTCGGATGTTGGTATTTAGTGGTTTGTGTCTTTTTCTCCTTGGTCATTGAATATTGTTTGATGTTGCTCCATAGAATTTACGGCGACTTAATAAATTGAATTTATCACTTATGTGTTTGTTATAACTTCACTGTTTCTGATTCTGACAGTGCAGCAATGCTACTCCTTGTGCAGATATGCATTACAACAAGTACATCTGCAGGCTTAGATCAGATTCTTCCATGGATGTTTTATCATAAGGTTATCGGGGTGACAACCTTTTTCCTTTTTGTGGAAGGAAAGGCAGCATCACCTAGTGTATCTAAAGTTCTTGAATCTATTCCTGTGAGTTCATGTGTTTTGTATTGATTTTCTCCACTTTGATTTATGTTATTTTTGCTGTTGTGAATTACTGAAAATAAATGTTTTATTATTTTCTCAGGGAGTAAAAGTGATATTTAGAACAAGAGAGCTAGAGGAGCAACAGGCTAAAAGGTCAGTTACTTTTGGCCCACTAATGGTTGAATCATGGCTCTTGGATTGTAAATTGTTAGCATTCCTGTAGAGTCTTTTTCCTTTTTGGCATCTGTTTAGCAGAAATTTAGGATTGCTTTGGAGTATGGATGAATTATTTTCTAGTTTGTGTTAGCTTAAGATAATTATTGCTGTGTTCGGGCTAAACACCTTGGAAATTGTCAGCATGATTTCTCATTTATATCTTCTCTGAGATGTTTATATCTCTTCTTTCAATCAGCCGGATCTGGAATGAGACATGGCTGTCAAGTTTCTTTTACAAGCCGTGCAATTATGAGCTGTTTGTGAAACAATCTCTCAATATGGAAATGGCTATTGTCATGGCAAGGGTATGAAGTATGATTAATTTTATTCTCATCTCTGGCAATCTGTTCATTCTTATTAGTTTGTAATAACAAGCTATTGATCTTATGCTTGTGGAACTTATTCCTATGCTTTTGAAAATTTGTAGGATGCAGGCATGGACTGGATACTTCATCTTGACACGGATGAACTGATACATCCTGCTGGTTCTAGTGAATATTCTTTGATACAATTACTGCTGGATGTTCCTGGGAATGTAGATATGGTTATTTTTCCAAATTATGTGAGTGACATATAGATATAGGTTGAGAATGTTTCGTTGGTGCTATGTTAATTAGGGAATTGTTAAGAGAGCAGTCTGTTGAATTTTATATAGTCTGTTTTTTCATTTAAATAATGATCTTTTTATTTCTCAGGAGAGTAGTGTTGAAAGAGATGATGTTAAGGATCCCTTTAGCGAGGTAAATCTCCTATATAATCTATTTAATATTTTTAAAATTTGGTCTAGTAATTTTGATTGTTATAAGTGTGGAGTTCAACAATTTGACAAAGATTCTGTTAGAATTTTATGTATGCTATACCTCAACTACATTGTTGGCTGAATTCTTGGGGTCAAGTCAACTGTTTTGTATCACTTACAAAATTTACTGGATTCTAAAACTGTTTAAGAAATGATAGGTGATTGAAGAGAGATATATATGTTTCCGGTTTTGAGTTCACCTTGTTCTGTCCCTATTGATATGGTAATAAACCAGTGTGGAACATATAAAGGAATGTATGGCAATGTATGTATTGTGAAACTTCTATTCTTGAAGAAAGTTTTGTAATAATTAAAGTGTCTGCACTGTTTTAATTTTCTAGCATTTTGGGAATTGGGATGAGTAGCGTGCTAATTTATTTTTCTTGTTATTTGGAAAATTGAAAGGACTTTGCCTTTATGTTCGCTTGCCTTTGAAGAGTACATGCATAGTCTTTGCCTGTGTTTTATTGATGTGTCAATGTAAGCAGGTTTCAATGTTCAAAAAGAATTATGATCATCTCCCAAAGGATACATACTTTGGCATGTATAAGGAATCAACTCGTGGTAATCCCAACTACTTCTTAACTTATGGAAATGGGAAATCAGTAGCTCGAATTCAAGATCATCTCCGTCCTAATGGTGCACACCGATGGCACAACTACATGAAAACTCCCAAGTATGTTGATCATATATGATAATATGTGAGCACTGATTTTGAATTATTAATCTATGCAAAGGAATGTGAATGAAAGGCATGCAGCCATGATGAATTTCATACATATCCACATATACAGGAAGCTGCCTTTCCACTCTGTGCAGCAGTCCTGCAGGGGGGGGGGGGGGGGTGTCTATTTCTTCATGTGTGAATCATTTGTACATCTTGAATGTTACCATTTATATGTCTCACCTTTTTTCTTTTTTATAATTTTGTGTATGACAACTTTTTCAATTGTCGTATTCTATCTGTGCTCTTTAAGTGATGTTGCCAGCAAGCAATTTTTTTTAATCTACATTTTATAGTGAGGTGAAATTGGAAGAGGCTGCAGTTCTACATTACACTTATGCCAAATTCTCAGACTTGACTTCCAGACGTGATCGGTGCGGCTGCAAGCCTACAAAGGAGGATGTCAAAAGATGCTTTATGTTGGAATTTGATAGAGCTGTGAGTTCTGTTCCTTTGTTTTGTTTTTCTTGTTTTTCATTTCAGCTGTTGCTGCTGTTCTGTGGCCAGTGGAAAGTACAATATCTAATTTGAAGAATCCATGCCAGAAAATAGGCCATTTTAGGCTGGGATCTAGGGCCTGGTGTTAGTGAGATGGAATGATTAATTATTTCTTTCCTTTCTTGATTATAAATCTATTTTCCAAATCAAGAAAAAAGTATTAAGAACTGCCCGAGGGGTTTACACGTGAACAGAGTACATGGTGGCTGGCATACAAGAGCATGCTGACAAATGACTGACATTGATATGGATAATGATATGGCAAGCACTTGCTCATTCTTTGTTTAATAATGAGCAGTGGGCAGGTGGCCAAGTTGGTTTTATGTGGGAGCCAATTCTTAGTGGTGCTTGCCATGCATGGTTGACACAGGAACTTTATCCTGGGAAATAAGAGTTTCCATTCTAGAGTTGGAGGATGCATGTTTGCAAGTCATGGTTGATGATGTTAGTGCACCATGTAAACAGTAATAATTAGTCTCTTTCCTGTGAATTCATTAATCTGGTGTACTCAATTGAGGAGCATTAGTTTCTTATCATCATAATACTAACTAAAGGGATACAGGGGGTGTGGGTGTTTGCCCACCATTAGATCTCCAGGTACTTGGTGATTTTCTAGTGAAAGTGGATATTAAGCATAAGGTAAATTTTTGTTTAGCTTGGACTTTTAAGTTTTTGGATTATTCTATTACCAAGAGATAATCATTGGCTTATTTTAATTCTCACATTGGTCAAATTGATAGTAATAGACAGGGATTGAATTTATTACTAAAGTTCTGTTTGATTGTGTTCAGTTAGTTTGAGTTTCTATTTTCTTCTGACAACTTTTTCATCTTATGAGTTCAACACTATTCGTTGTAGGCATTCATAATAGCATCAACAGCTACAGAGGAGGAAATGCTAAACTGGTAAGTATTTCATTGTGCTAGAAGTTTCTTCTCATCCTCATCCTTCTGTTCCTTCTCCTATGCTTATATGTGGGAGGCTAGGAGCACTTTTGCATGCACATTTTTTTTTTTTAATTATATCTCTTGTTTCTGCCAAAATAATTTTATTTTGTGTTTACTTCTGTTTTAGGTACCGTGAACACATTGTGTGGGGTGATAAAGACCTAAAATTGAAACTCTTGAGAAAGGGCATTTTAACTCGCATATATTCTCCCATGGTAAGAAAAAGTAATGTTTCTTTTGGCATCTTATATACCTGAATAAAGTGCAGTCAACAAATAAATGGGATTCACACAAAGGAAATTGAATGGATTTTGTTTGTTAAAGCAAGATAACTGAACAGGATTCATATCTTAAAGTGGTTGAAATCATTATATGCAACCTACAATAGAAATTGTGGCATGCAATCTTTGCTAAAACATCAGCACACAATATCTGTCAACAAATATTGTTCCACTTTTACCCATCTGTTATGAGACCAAATCCATATTAATCATGGAGGGCGTTTCAGTCATTTTGCTCTAGCTGCTTCATTGTTTTTTTTTTTTGAGCTGCTTCACTGTAGCTTCCAAAAACTCTGCTCCAACGCATGTTATAATGTAAGAGTACCTATAGTTTCTGTTGTTGATCAACTAGTTAGTGAGGTATATTCTAATATGTCTAAGTTCCTGCCTGAATTCCATTGTTTATCACTTGAAAGCTTTTCTTGCTTGTGCATTTCAGGCCATGATACAAGCTTTAAGGGAGTCTGGGGTATTCAGTTCTATTATTGCGTCTGCTCAAACAACTATTTCAAAAGACAAGTTTTTAGCATCAATTGATAAAAGCAACTCATCCAGAGCTGTTGCCTCTGAATCGCTACCATCAAGAAAGATTGGAAGAAACAGAGAGCATCAGGCAGCTGCTAGGAAGATTTTGGGTTTAGAAGTTACATCTCATGAAGCAGCTGTTCCGCCATTGTCTCCTCCAGGAGCGAATGATGACTCCCTTGTGGAAGTGTGATCCAATTTTGGCATGATTGCTTCTTCTTCTCATTCCTGTTCAAATAGGTGTGACCATTCTGGTCTAATTTGCTTGAAGGGAAGAATCAGGAGAGAAAAGGAAAAGCAAGCAGGCCTTTAGTTGCATTATTAGTTCGGTTCAGTTGGTTCTTCCCGATCATGATCCAAGCGCTTGTGTACGTTCTTTAGGAGAGAGATTTATGGCCTGGCAACTTTAAAAGAAGTACTCAGATAGCTTATTATTTTCATGTATAGAAACCACAGTGTTGACAGTCAAGTATTGTAACTATCATTAGTTCATTGTGTGGAAATTCAAGAGACAAAATAACTTGTGGAAGTCTCATGAGACTTGAGAGGATATGCATTTGCCTATGTCTTTTAACTTTTTGTAATTGAGAGAATGTATATGATCTCCCTTTGATTTAAAATGAACCAACGTTATCTTGTTTCTTGTTTTTGGTTCATTTGATTTCGATTGGAATTTGAATTCTGGATGTCAGTTTTAAAGATGATTTCTGTAACACCCCTAATTTTTAAATTTATTATTTTAGATAAATATTAATATTTTATTTTATTTGAATTTTAGGAAATTATTTAAAATTTTTTGTGTCACGACCCAACCTATGGGCCGGACCGGCACTAGGACCTGGGCCAGTCTAAAGCCCCCGAGGCCCGTAGTAAGCCTAACTGTTCACTAACCCAACTCTAAGGCCCATTTGGACTCAATTTTAAGAAAACAAACGGACAGAGTCCGGCCATAAAATGGACTTACCAACGGGGAGTTTTCGACTCATCCGACCTGTAAACACATTATATAGTCAATTGGGGAGCTTAGCTCACCCTCCACATACTCATCAACATAATAATAAATGGGAGCTCAGCTCCCTCATCCAATCCATCAAACATGCATAGCATATTAAGTTTACAGGTCCCAAAATAATAATTTAGTTTACAGACCCAAATCAAATAAACATTTCTAACACATGCGAAAATTCTAAGATTTAACAAGTTTATACAAAAGAATAATTGACTGCGAGGGAGAAAGCAGGTTAACCTCAAAAAAATATCCTCCTGTGGCCTGTAAAAATTTTTGAACAGGAGTGAGCGTTCGACTCAGAGAGTAAAATATAAATTTTAACCATAATCTCTATAACTATCTAAAACTAATGCAACTTGTGGAATGAAATGCAACATCAGCAATAAATTCACATCATAGCATCAAAAAGGTAATTTGGAGCACTCACGCACCCTGTAATATCAATCATAATATATGGGAGCTGATCCCCATATCTGTCTCTTAAATCCAACCCAGTGCCAAGAAGAACTCAGCTCGGACTTCCACTTAATAACCAAATCGAGGGTCCCAGCGAAGAACTCAAGCCGTGACTACCCCTCGAAAGATCGGGTCCCAGCGAAGAACTCAAGCCGTGACTACCTGTCCTATCCATAGTCCACACCACATCACACGCACGCCAACGCACGCACACTGCTCCAAATTACCGCAACATTATTCACGGCACTTTAACAGTTATCAATGCAACATAAATCGTGCCTAGAGTTTAACTACATAAATATATACATATAAGTGATGCATGGGCATGCTGAACATATAATAATATCGAAATTACAATTAAAATTAATATTTTACTCACAGACTTGACGACAATCATCGTGGTAGGCGGAGGAAGAAGGTCATCGCTCACCTGACAATTTTATTACAATCATTTAATAAATTTGACTCAATACAAACAAAGAAAAAAAAGACCAATACGTCATAAGTCATGCCGAAAATCCGGCAGAGTTTCCCCTATACCTAGGACCTACCCAACCTGCAAAAGGGTTCAAAACACACTTCTATACTCACAATCCATATATCCACAGTTCAATCATATCACACAGCCCTTCCTGGGCCCATCAAATCAGTCATCCATCACAATACGTAAAATTTCAATTTAGTCCTTATTATTGATCATTTTTGCAAAAACTGCCCAAACAAGCTCTAAAAATTTTAAAACTTTGCCCCGCGGTCCTTAGCAATATTACTAAGCTATTGCAAAAAAATCATAATTTTCTAAGCTACTACGAATATTTTATGGATTTTTAATCCTATTTAAGCACTAGAAAATTACGAAAAAGCAAGGTTCGGGTTTACCTTTGCCAATTCCGACTTGAACGCCGACGGGCGTCGACAATGGGGCTAGCCAAAACCTCGGTCCAATTCGAGACTTTTTCAGAACGGGTTTGTCCGCTGCACTCGCAGACCGGCCAATCGTCGAATTTCCGCGAATCGAGGATACCTACACGAAGCCCATAATACGGGGGTTAGTACATAAATTTTTCAGAATTTTGTAAGCTCATTAAATGCTTGGAAAAACATTGCGAAGTTCCGTGGGACCCACCAAAAAACGGTGTTAGAAAAATTTGAAATTTACGTCGCCGCGAAGCTCTCGACGAGTGGAGCGCGCTGGTAGCCTCGGTTTTCTCGTGGGATTCACGGTTTTCGAGAAATCTAGCCCAAAAGTCGAAATGGGCTAAAATCTTCCCGAGCAAAAATCGGACAAACCGTTCAATGGATTTGGCGTTCTTAGTGTCTATGGAAAGCTCTCACGAGTAGATGATTTTAGACACAAGACCGGTTCAATTGGTGGCGGATCACCGGATTTTGGCCCGAGAAGCCAAACAACGCAAGGCGAGGAGGGAGATTGCGCGCGTTCGGCCAAGGCGGCTGGCCGGGAGGTGGGTGGCGGCGGCCTACTGGGTGGCAAGGGAGGTGGTGGCCGGGCAGGAGGGAGGAGAGAGAAAAGAGAGAGAGAAGGGGAGAGGGAACGACGCGCGCGGGGAAGAAAAAAGAGAAGAAGACCGGTCCGATTCGACCGGTCCGATCCAATTCGGCCAGTTCGATTCAGAATACAAAATTTTGAATTTTTACTCTGCCTCAGGACTGAAAACGAGGTCCAAAAATTCCGAAAAAATTCCAGAAAACTCAGAAAAATACGTAGACTCCAAATATGTTTTTAGTTTTGCCACGTGGTCTTTAAATTAATTTTTAAAAATCATCAAAGTTTATATTTTCGGAAAATCGAACCCGATTTTTAAAATCCGAAAAATCTCAAAAAAATTCCTAAAATTTAAATAAAATTAAAATACCAAAAATGCTCATAAATTTAAAATTTTGGGGTGTTACATTTTGGATTTTAGAAATCGGATTCGATTTTCTAAAAATAAAAACTTTGATGATTTTTAAATTTTAATTTAAAGATCATGTGACAAAATTAAAAATATATTTAGAGTCTATGAATTTTTTTGAGTTTTCTAGAATTTTGCAGAATTTTTGGACCTCGTTTTCGATCCCAAGGCAGAGTAAAAATTTAAAATTTTATATCCTGAATCGAATCGGACCGGATCGGACTGGCTGAATCGGGCCGGCTCATTTTCTTCTTCTTCTCCTCTTCCCGCGCGCGTTCTCCTTCCTCTCTCTCTCCCGTTTTCTCTCTCCTCCCACCTTCCCTCCCCGGTAAGTCGCCTCTCCAGCCACCCCACCCTCCCAAGACGCTTCCACCACCCCACCACGCCCGCCGAACGGCAAGAACGTCGCTGGCGACGCGACGCAGCGTTGCACATGACGCTTCGTCTTCCCGGTCGAAATCCGGCCAATTCACCCACCGATTGGGCCGGGTCTTATGTCTAAACCTATCTACTCGTCGAGAGCTTTTCATAGACATCAAGAACACCGAAATTCATCGAGCGGTTTGTCCAATTTTTGTCCGGGAAGTTTTAACCCATTTTGACTTTTGGGCTAGATTTCTCGCAAACCGTGAACCCCACGAGAAAACCGAGAGTACCATAGCGCTCCACTCGTCGAGAGCTTCGCGGCGATATAAATTTTAAATTTTTCCGACACCGTTTTTCGGTGGGTCCCACGGAATTTCGTAGTGTTTTTCCTAGCATTAAATGAGCTTAGAAAATTTCGTAAAATTTATGTACTAACCCCTGTGTTGTGGGCTTCGTGTAGGTATCTTCAATTCGCGAAAATTCAACAGTTGTCTAGGTCTGTGAATTTCCGGCCAGACAGACCGCCTGTCGAAAAAGTCTCCGAATTGGATCGAGGTTTTGGCTATCCCACCAATGTCAAACGTCCCGAGTGCATTCCCGAAGTCGGAATCGGCATAGGTAAACCCGAACCTTGCTTTTTCATAATTTTCTAGTACTTAAATGGGATAAAAAATTTATAAAATATTCGTGGTAGCTCAGAAAATTATGATTCTTTTTGCAATAGCCTAATAATATTGTTAAGGACCGTGGGTCAAAGTTTTAGAATTTTTAGAGCTTATTTGGGTAGTTTTTGCAAAAATGATCAATTATAAGGACTAAACTGTAAATTTACATATTGTGATTGATAACTGTTTGGATGGGCCCAAGAGGGGCTGTGTGATATGATTGAGTTGTGGGTGTATGGTTGGTGAATATAGAAGTGTATTTTGAGTCCTTTTGCAGGTTGGGTAGGTATTAGGCATAGGGGAGACTCTGCCGAATTTTCGGCACGACTTAAGACATATTTGGTCTTTTCTTAGTTTGTATTGAGTCAAATTTATTAAATCATTGTAATAAAATTGTCAGGTGAGCTGGGACAGCCTTCTTCCTTCGCCCAGCCATCACAGTGATTGTTGTCAAGTCTGTGAGTAAAATATTAATTTTAATTGTAATTTTACTATTATTATATGTTTAAGCATGCTCATGCATCACTTATATGTATGTATCTATATAGTTAAACTCACATTTTATGTTGCATTCATAACTGTTAAAGTGTCATGGATATTGTTGTGGTAATTTGGAGTGCGTGTGATGTGGTGTTGACTATGGATAGGACGGGTAGATACGGCTTGAGATCTTCGCTGGGAACCTGGTCCTTCGAGATAGACACGGCTTGAGTTCTTTGCTGGGACCCCGATTTGGTTATTAAGTGGAAGTCCGAGCTGAGTTCTTCGCTGGCATAGGTTGGATTAAGAGAACTGTAAAGGGGATCAGCTCCCATATATGTATTGTTTGACATTTTCGGGTGTGTGAGTGCTCCAAATTACATTTTTACTGCTATGATGTGAAATTATTGCTGATGTTACATTTCACTCTACAGGGTGCATTAGCTTTAGATAGTTATAGAGATTATGGTTAAAATTGATATTTTACTCTCTGAGTCGAATGCTCACTTCTGTTTAATATTTTTCCAGGCCACAGGAGGATATTTTTGAGGTTAACCTGCTTTTCTCCCTCGCAGATCGTTTATTTATTTTTTATAAACCTGTTAACTCTTAGAATTTACGCATGTGTTAGAAATATTTATTTAAATTGGGTCTGTAATATATATTGTTATTTTAGACCTGTAAACTTATTATTTTATGCATGTTAATGGACTGGATGAGGGAGCTGAGCTCCCATTTATTTTTATGTTGTATGAGTATGTGGAGGGTGAGCTGAGCTCCTCAATTGATTATATAATGTGTTTACAAGTCGGGTGAGTCAAAAACTCCCCGTTGAAAGGTCCATTTTATGGCTGGATTCTGTCCGGTTGAATTCTTGAAATTAGGCCTAAATAGGCCAAAGAGTTGGGTTAAGGAATAGTTAGACTTACTACGGGCCTCGGGGGCTTTAAGTTGGCCAAGGTCTTAGTGCCTGTCTGGCCCATAGGTTGAGTCGTGACAATTTCAGTATTTTGAACTCAAATTCATTGATAGTCATGTTTCTTTAAGACGCCATCTGTGGTGTTTTGATCAAAGGAAAGCGTAAGATAACCTCAAATTGGCTTAACTTTGCTTAAAGAATGTTTGCCCTTGGCTGATTGCTTTCAAAGTCACTGTTTTACTTTAGCTATTATATCAAACCAGCCTAGGCGTGACTGTTTTATATTTAGTCGATAAATGATTTTTTTTTTTTTTTTAATGTTGTTGACTCGTTTATCAGTCTCATTCATTTATTTTGTATGATACACTTACAATATAGCCGAATATTTCCATACCCAGAAACGAGGATTTAGACTTTGCAGTAAATATGGAAAACTTAGACTTTCCGATCCCTCTCCATTGATTACTTAGGCTTTTTTTTTTTTTTTTATAGAAAATAGAAGATATAACATTTTTCGAATAGAAACTGAATATAAATAAGAAATATAAAATTTCATATTTGTATAAGAAAATTTAAGAAAAATTATTTATATAAAATATAATAGTAATTATTTTTAAAGAATTTGGTTGTGTTGATAAAGTACTTTTGATTGTGTTAATAAAATAATAAATTCTCACAAATGAAGAAATAATAAATTATCGTAAAAGATGAGGTAATAAATTCTCTCAAAAGAAAAGAGAAAACTCAGAGTATAATACAGATTTCAAAATAATATGAATTTAGATATTATTGAGTAAAACACAAATAAATATAAAAAATAAAAAAAAAAAGAAAAAGAAAGATGTAATCATTAGTGAAAATTTTCACCACTGACCATTTCAAAGAACTCGTAAAAGGAAGAAGGAAAGAGAAGAGAGAAATAATTTAGGATCATTCCTTTAGCATTGTTGTGAAAATTATTGCATAGAAAATTATTTTTTTAAATATATTAATTAAAAAGATATTCAAAATTAATTTAAAATTAAATTTAAAATTTTTATAATTAAATTTTTTTCATAAGTTTTTTTAATAACATCTAAAACAACATTTAAAAAAAAAAAAACTTTTGAACTCTTAACTTTTCATTCAAATATAATGTTTGAACATATAAATTAATCTGTCGATCAAAATAATCATCATTTTCACGGTTGTAAATCTTTCTCTAGGATTGCAAGATATAAATTGTGTCTTAAATATCCTTAAATATATTAATTAAATATTATTAAAAATTAATTTTAGATTAAATTTAACATATTTTAATTATAGATTTTCAAAACAAATAAATAATTTTTTCAAACTGTCCCCTTTCAAAAATATTTAAAGTAATTTAAAAAAAAAAATTAATTTTAAGCAGGATATCAAGCAAGCTAAAACAGCCACCAAAAAATGACTAAATCAAAAAGAGCTTGACCCATAAAATATCCGCTCCAAATAGGTTCCCCCAAAGGCACAATGGCGAGTTTCCTAATCCCCAGCTCAGCCTCTCTTACAGTCCCCATCTCCGCCACACCCGTTCGTGCCTCCTTCAAGCCTATGCACTTGCCAACCTCGCCGGCAACTCGCTTCGCCGGAGATTGTCAAACGAGGAGACGTTTGACTGTGGTCACACGTGCGGGTCCCAGCACGACCAGCTACGTGATTGCATTCGTGTTCCCTCTGTCTCTCCTCCTTGGCACCATCTTCACCTCTATTAAAATTGCTGATAAGCTTGACAGAGAATATCTGGAGGAGGTGTTTGATATTAACTTTTATCTTGTTTTACTTTTGCGTTGATATTATCAACTGGGCAAAGATTTCCATGAGTTGGGCATTTTCATTTTCTTTTAATACCCAGTAGGTGCTTGACACAAGTCCGTACTGGGTTTGGTGCAACGAAGAGTGCTGCCTCATTCTTAATTAGTCATTTATGGGAAGTGTATTTTTAGTTTTAAAGAAGCCGTCTTTATTTCGTTCCGATGTGAAGAACTTCATGGCGTAACATAAAGAGTTAGAGATACTGAGAATTTCAAGTATTTGCATTATATAATGTCAACGAACAGATACTTGTTTAATTGAATATTTACTCCTAATAATACCGAATCAAACAACCCAAAGCTTGCTTTGTACTTATTGCCCAGAGGACTAATCATTCGTGCCTGTACGTTGAGATGTTGACCATTCACAGGCTAAACTTCTAAACTTGTGGTCTCAACTTACTTTTATTCCTAGTATTTAGCATACAATGGTGCCTAATGCATATTGTTTTGTAGCATGATTTTGGCAGCTTAAATCAGCTAAACATGACTTTCTACCAGCTAGTGAGTTCATACTACTGCTATTTCGTTATGAGATAACGTTTTCTTTGCATATTACTTCCTGACTTTTAGTTCTGTGCTCCTGTGTTATTTCTTATGTTATTCATAGTGCAAGAGTGGTTGTAATTAGATGAAGATTTTTCAATATGTAGAAAATCTGAAAATGTTACATGATATTTTTTCTAACTTGTAGTTGTATCTGCATGCTGATGTGTCATTATCCTTGTAATAATTCTTGACTTATCTGGTTTTATGGAGCAGCTTGCAATTAATCAAGCAATCAGGGAAGCAGATGAAGAGGATGGTGACGATGATGTCGACTTTCCCATAAAGGATGAAGTGCAGCAGCCTGCTCTTCAAGGCACACGAACTCGCAACCGACCCAAGCGGGAGGCCTAGGCTTCAGTATGTATATATATGCTTATTTGTATAGTTAGGATTTCCTTTTTTATCTGGAGTTGTATGCATTAGTACGCACCAGTGTAGAAAGCCAATTGTAGCTCCCCTGTAATTTAGAGTGCACTTCTGACTTCAAATTGCTATAATGATTATCACTGAGATTTTGGTTGAAATTGTTTTCCATTAAGGAGAAATAGATGATTTCCTCTCTCTCTCTCTCTCTCTCTCTCTCTCTCTCTTCTTTAATATTACCCGAGATTGCCACAGCCACAAGTAAAAACACTGTCCTACTCGTTACAAAGTTGAATATTTTTGAATGGGTAATTTTTTTCAGTTTCAACGCAATTTCTAGTTATTGTGATGTCTAAGCAGCTTTGAGAATACCTGTTGCCTGTTACTAAACTCCTAGAAAAGCCATCATTCACGTTATTAAGGAAACCTCGAGCACCTGAGGAAATTGAAAAGGAGAGAATCACATAACACCATGCTGCTATATTTTGTATTTGTGAGGAAATTTAGCTTTCTTGTTTTGTATTCTTTCAGATGGCAGCAGCTCTCTAATTCTATTTGATCATCTCAGCACTATCTTACAGTTGTTTCTGTTAAGAAAGAATACAAAACAAGACTGAATAAATCTTGATTGCTCACTTGTTTAAGGAAAGACGAGCACTTGCCGTTATCACATCAGCGGCTTTTCTTTACATGTGATGAGTGAAGGGTTGTATAACAGAATCAATCACTATTAATGATTATGACATAATCTCAGGAGCAAGTAGTTTCACCTAATTTTTAATCACTTTAGTTTGTCAAATTCATTTTCATGCTCTTTTATTTTACTTGCTTTTTTATATCAATCTTCTCATCCCTCTTTTATTTTTATTTTTCTCTTAAGAAAAATAACCTTAATATATTTTATTGATTAAAAAAAAAAAATTCCACGCCGAATGCAGTCTTGCAAACTAGTTTATCATTATTTTTCAGTATCACATGATTCAAGACAATTCATCACGTGACACACAAAAAAAAAAAAAAAAAACTCAAAACACCATTATTTTTTTATAATTAGAAAAAAAGGCACTAGATAAAATAAATAAACTGCACTCATAAAGAATGTATTTCTATCACAGAGTAGAGACAATACAAGTAAAAAGTTTTGTGTATCCTTTCTGAACACTGAGAGTTAATCATGTTGTTCGTTCTTGTTCTGGTGTGGTATGAATTGTACAGGACGAACATCGTCATAAGACCAAAAAAAAAAAAAGAAAAAAAAGGAAGAAGAATAAGAAGAAGGAAGGAAGCTCGTTGGCATCTGCAAAACACTGCTTCATTTAATGCTGAGACGTTTCAGCTATGCATCTATTATCCCTGAACAGAAGGCCAATTCTACAACACTGCTTACTAAAGCAACACTAACCTTCTTAGTAGCTTATCCCCTCCGTCTGTGACCTGTTTGGTAACCATTCCCTTGAAACCTTGTCTGTTTGTTACCTGTTAAACATTGATGGGTGCCTTCTCTCTTCCGGTTTCCATCATTTGAGGTTCCCCAGCCACCACCCACTTGTCCAAGTTCCAATCCTTTAGGCTCTCTGTAGTGATTGTCCCAGCGTTTCCAACCTTTCCATTGTCTATCTTTCCAACTTCCACTGCCCTGAGTAGAGTTGCTTCTCCAAGAACTCCCTGGCTGCTGCAGATTATTATCCCAATAATGATAGCCTTGTATTTTCTCCTTCACCTGCACAACGCCTTGACTGCTGCGCTTCCAAGGACCACTATCCCAGTCCTTTGATCGATTGAATTGGTTTCTACCATGGCTCCATCCCCATACTTTATCACTGCAATCTCCCCACGTGTTGCCTTTCACATCTTCATTTCCCTGAGAAAAGTTGCACTCCCAGGGGTTATCATCATTCTTTACATTGTTATTATCCCAATCCATTTGCTGTTTGATATGGTTTACATTATTCCATCCCCATAATTTATTATCACCATCTCCCCATGTGTTGCTCTTTTCACCTTCATTTCCCTGTGCAGAGCAATGGTCCCATGGGTTATCACCATTATTTAAATTAGTTGAATTATCTGTACTCATATGCCACTGGTTCCAGCACTGTCCTTCACCTTTCAAAGCTACACTACTTTGCATATTATAGTTACATTCCCAAGAAGTTCTAATTTCACCAGAATTCCTGTTCCATGCTTCTGAAGGAACAGCCACAGAGTTTCTAAACTTTTTGCTTTTGCAATCTAGTTTGCCATCTTTTTCACCTTCTTCAGGAGCAAAAAATGAACACTCCAAGTCCTTTATCAATTCAGGATCAATATCAGGATTCCAGTTTATCTTGTCAATGTACTTATCTGGATTGGGGAGAGAGATTTCAGAAGTAAGGCCATTGATCTCTGCCCAAAATCGCTTTTTCGCATTTTGAAATGCCTCTTCTCCAGCTGAATCATCCCAGTTGAGTACACTACCATGGCAGTACATAAACTTCTTAACATTTACTACCTTCTTCCATGGTACTGATCCGATCAAAGAACAGAACTTCTTCTCCCATGAAGGCACACCATCTTCAGCAAACTCTACGAAGAAAAAAAAAAAGAGGATGATTTTTTTTTTTTTTTTTTTTTGGGGAGGGTGGGGTGGTGGTTGGGCTCTAGTCAGACCTACCATTCTTGATGATGATAAAATTTCATGAGAGGAATAAAGAAATTCTTGCAAGAGATGTTTGATCAGAAGCAAATAAAAATTGCAAGAATCAACATACTGGTATGATAGTGCAAGAAGACACTCAGTGGCATACAGAGAAGCTAAGTGTTCAAAATTCTTCCCATGGCATTAACACAATCAGGGGCGGTTGGACCGCCCCTGCTTTGGCCATGAAGAGAGGATTGAAACTAAGAAATGACTTCTCTAATTTTTTGGTTTGTTCATAAAGGAAAATGGTTAGATTGCCAACCAAGAAAGTCTAGCACTGTATAAAAATGCCAAAAGGGGAAAATGAACAAGCTAAAATTCAAAACGTAAGCGGCCCAAATTGATATTTAACACGCAGAAATGTCCCCTGCAAATTGAAAATAGACATTTCTTAAGATTAATTCCAATTCCTTCTATTTTGAAATATAGGAGTTCCAAGGACAATGTGTTTTCTTTTTTACTCAGTAGATCAAAAAATTCAAAAACTTTTCCAACCCACATATCCAAGCTCGAGTTATGTCCAATACTGGCTTCATGGAAAGTAATACTCAAAACTTCATACCAATCTAAATGGAGAAGACGAGTGGAAAATGCCTAAACAAATAACAAAAAATTATTCTTTTCTCAAGCAGACGTGTATACATTAGATAGCGTGTTTCAAAATTGATACTTCTTGCACAGCAAGTCACAGTGGATATTTTATTATTCAACCTACTTTATTTGTATATAGATTTTATGCATTAAATGTTGTGCTCAGAACAAAACTAGAAACAAAGTTTTACAACCTCAATCGATGACATCAAATGCATTCTTGCGGAGTGGTAGTAACATGTAAAAACTGAATAGACCTAAAAGGCATTTAAAGCAAGTAATAGGTGTTTGCCATTCTTTAGCATTTGGTAAATTGTATTATAAGTAACATACTTGTCCTGAATCCCCACAAATAGTACACACTATTTGGCACTGTGTAAGTGGGCCACTTACTATGCTATGCAATAAGCAAAATTTCACAAAGCCAACGCCAATTTTGATTCCTCTCATTTGACATATCGGTGCTCTTAGCAATTTTTGACACTACACTGATCATGTATAGCAGCATTTCACGATTTCTTAAAGTGGGCAATCCTCTATATATAAATACATCCACTTATAGTCAACATTTTCTTAGCAACCAAACAGGGCAATAAAATAATAAATTTTTAAAACCAAAAGCGACTAAATCAATGAGCAAAACAAATACGAACCGATTCTAAATAAAACTCAGAAGGAAAATCTACAGCGAAACAATTTTGGATGAAACCCAATTCAAGTTTTGCAAAGATTCTTATAGGAAAAAAAAAACAACATATTCAGGCATAGGAACGCACCAGGATTAGGAGTAGGTTCTTCCGGGTCGTAGTAAGATGATGCCGGATCTATATATTGTTCGTAGAAAAATCTACGCGGTCGACGGTTTCTCCAATTGCCCATTTTACATCAGAATCCCACAACCTTCTCAATTAAATCTCACTCACTCCCATGTTAAAAGCTTGATTCTTGAGAGAGGGAATTTCAACGTAAGGGAGAAACGCCGATAGATAAACTGAAGGGCTGTGCTATTGAAGAGCTTTTATTATCAAGTAACTAATGTGAAGCTTCTTAGCCTATAGCCCAATTAAAAATGTTTGAGATGAGTCGGGCTTAAGTCTTTAAACCCAGCCTGAAAATTGGATGGGTCTAAGACTTCAGGCCCAATCTCTTTTGGGTTTTTTGTTGCAGTTGGTCCGAAGTTGGCATAGAAGCTAAAAAGTCATGCCCATTGCCCAACTCCATCGGAGAAAAGCCTGCCTCAATGGTAATAGGTTTTGTATGGAAAGAGGTACGAGCTAGTAATTAATGGAAGGCGCACTTATCCATGGATAGAATATCAGGACACTAAGGCAAAAGCTTCTGTGGCTTTAATGATGCTATCAATTCAGAAGATAAAATAAATAAAGTATGAAGAGGATGACCATTTGGATTCTAACATTTTCGTTTTTTGTTCAATTAATTGTTTTCTACTATTTGCTTTACTAAAATCATTACATAGCTCAAGTGTTCAACACACTATTTGCTTTACTCGACTTGTATTCAAGAAGAGAAAGAAGCTCCTCCCACTGGTTCTGGCACTAAATTCAGTCTCACTCCTTCCATTGTCTTACAAGTGGGGGATAGAATTATACTAATAGGTCACAACCAATCAATTCCATCCCAGCTTTTGCATGTGCTTATGCATTTGAAACAGTGTTATAGAAAATGAACTCAAAGGCCCAGCTAGTAATTATGTGACTTGAAGGATCAAAGGCCTTGTGGAAAATATGATGCAGTTAGCCCACCCATTGCTTTAATGATTGCTCTATATTTTCTCATGCATTTGGTAGCTAATTCCTTCTACTTCTAGTTGTTGCGATGCTATTAATTCCAGTGAACTTTAAGTTGGTTTCTGGTTGAAGCTGTGGCCCTGTAGGCTGAAGATATAGTAATGACATTAAGACTTTCACATGCACTAGTTTAAGGCCACTCTATGTAGATAGCTCACCAAAAACCCATAAGTTTTTTCTCCAAAGGAAGAGGAGAAGAGAGAAGAGGAGAACTTATCTTTTGTTCTTTGCCAAAAGATGAGTAGAATTATGACCGCACTTCTTTAAAGGGCCCTTTAACAGCTGTCTTTCCATCTTGAAACCCAAGGCTGTTTTGTTCTCCTCCGCATATTCCACTCAACTATTGCCTATTGCAGGTTGCATTGGTACACCTCTCTCCCCACTTCTCTCAATAATATCACTTCTTTCTCTGTGTTTGTGCCTTTGCAGCAGGAGGTGTTTGTACATTTAACAGTCTCTCCTTGTACTCTTATTTTTCAGGGAATACCCACTTTTCTACTCAAGAAACTAACACTTTTTCACCTTAAATATTCTCTTGCCAAATGGGTATTCATTACTGTTTAACTCCACCCTGCAATTCTAGCAAAGAAACATTACACCACAATTACTGCTTGAAAGTTGGATTTTTGCAATGACATATCTATATTGGGAAAAAAAAAAAGCAAAAAGGAAAACACACACAAGGAAATTGGAATAAACATTGAACACCTAGGCCCTAGCTAGGGAATGCTCTATTGCTTTTTCAGGGCGAATCCCATTAGAATTTCACTTGTGACTTGAGGCTTGAGCAAATAGCAACAAAAGGGTGGTTCAATAATTTCACCCCCAACAGACCTTTGAAGATGTCTGTTACAGTTAGGAAATATCATAGTTGGAAACAGGTGAGAGGTCCCATGAAGCTTAAAAGACTATTCTGATAATTCACACAGAAAGAATCCTTCTATGAATATTAAATACAATACGGTTCTACCTTTTCTTAAATAGTGCTTTTCTTAAAGGCCCACAGCTATGAACAGATGAAACTCATCATGACAAAGATGAATTATTGCATAAATATACAAAAATAGCCACCAAGATCATCACTAACTCCTGAATTTGCTGGACTTTTTGGTCATTGTGATTTCAGTTTCTCGAGAAAAAAGAGCCTATCTTCGCCCATCTCTTATTCAGCTCCTTCACAATCACATTGCTTGGTCTTTGGTGTAGTGAACATTTGGTTCGTCTGAATTCAAGGGAAATCTTTCTGAGTTTTATAAAAGTGTAGTTCCCAAATTTCCAAGAATAGATTTTGCTTACTTGATTCAATAAACCACCGAATTTCAGGAGATGGGTAAGCATTTTTTTTTAACGTCCGCAATCAGCATTGAATTTAGCATTTCAATTACTGTTTCGAGTATTTCCGTGCAAATGGTTTAAACTTATACACTTAAATTGCCATATTAATATCTTGCTAAAAGCTTGAGTTGTTAAACAATCTCTTCCACAAATCATCCTCATAGTCTTCTTAAATTCTGTTGCAAATATTTCCTGTAATGGATTTTCTCCTTCACCAACGCACCAATATGTATAATTCCCCTTTTCTCCCCAATCTTTCATCAACCTTCCTTTATCTTCATTGCATATAGATTTGCTTATAAAACTACCTGAAATCATGGTAACAGATCAGTTTCATAAAAAAAATATTCTTTAATCATTGAGGACCACTCTGTATTGTGGGCAGTAATGGTGCTTCAATGGCTAAGAAGAGGAGCTGGTTCAATCTAGTGAGAAAGTTTTTCATTTCAGATACACAATCCAAACAAGAAAAGGTATGTTATATACACAAAATTCTCTCTTTCATTTTAATATCTGAGATCTATTACGTAACTTACCCATTATCAGAAGGACAAGAAAAGAAAATGGGTTTTCTTTGGAAGGCTCAAGATGAAAAGCAGGTTGGCCTCTATTTCAGCACCATCACCACCAAGAGAAAGAACAACACTAAGTGAGTCAGAGCAGGAGCAGAGCAAGCGAGCTCTGGATGTTGCACTTGCCACTGCTGCAGCTGCTGAAGCAGCTGTTGCAGCTGCTCATGCTGCTGCTGAGGCTGTTTTGCTAACTGGTGTCCCTCATTCCTCCACCCATCAATGTGATAAAGAAACAGAACAACTTTCTTCCATGAAAATACAAGCTGATACCCGTCACTCGACTCATCAATGTGAGAGAGAGATCCAAGAAATTGCAGCCCTTAAAATTCAAGCTACGTTTCGTGGTTATCTTGTGAGTTTTTTTTTTCAAGCTCTTTTCTTTATTTGACATTTTATTGTTAGCAAAAATACACACGAATTTTCTTGGAATAGAGAAATAGTAACTCACTTGTGTGGTTTTGAGGAGGATTAGAATTTAGGAGAAAACACACATGTTATCGAGAGAAGTGTGGAATGTAAGGTGATTTTCAGGCAAATGAAAATTGTCATCGAAAACTCAACCCTCAATAGCCAGTTTGTGATTCCAACAACTTTACTAGGAATACATAATCTCAGTTCTCGTCACATATTGCATGGTTTTTGACAAGTATATCTGGGAGAATTTCAGGCAAGGAAAGCTCTGCGAGCTTTGAAGGGGATAGTGAAGCTTCAGGCTATTATTCGTGGGCGAAATGTGCGACGCCAAGCTATGAATACCCTGAAATGCTTGCAGTCCATTGTAAATATCCAGTCACAGGTCTGTGCCAAGAGAATCCAAACGGTGGAAGGAACTTGTTTCTCTGATAAAACGAAACAGTTCCAGAACTTGAGGGATAAGATAATAAGGGTAGGTATAGACAATTGGAGATCTTTGCTGTTGTATCAGCAACTCAATCAACTCAAGAATAGTTGGTTGATATCCAAAATCTGTTTAACCATTTTAGCTCTCTCTGCCCAAAAATCTTTTTCCTTCTTCAGGTGGACACAAACTGCCAGAAAAGATGGGATGGAAGCATTTTGACAAAGGAAGAACTAGATACCTTATTTCTTAGCAAGAAAGAGGCTGCGATAAAGAGAGAAAGGATAAAAGAATACTCGTTTAATCACAGGGTAAGTTTCTCTATGTTTGGCAATCTTTCTTTTCTAGAATTAACTTCTTCTACAGTAGCATTTTCTCATAATGGAAGGGGAAAAAAATCTTCCAGAATTCAGCAGAAACCGAGAGGAATAAGGTGAATGGAAGGTGGAGGTACTGGCTAGAGCAATGGGTGGATAGTCAAGTTTCTAACAAGAGCAAAGAACTAGAAGATTTGGATACAGTTTTAACTTCAAGTCCAAAGCCTAGAGTGGAATACAGAGGGAAACAACTTAAATTGAGAGGTCTGCAAAGACAGGATCAAGTTGAAGGATTAGATTCTCCCACAACAGCTCCAAGAAGATCATTTCACAGAAAGCAATGCTCCCTGGGAGAAGACAATTCCTTCTCCAGGTCTCATGTGATTCCAACTTACATGGCTGCAACTGAATCTGCCAAGGCAAAAGCAAGATCAATGAGCTCCCCAAAGCTGAGGCCAGGAAGTTTTGATGCCTACTCTGATAGCTATTCACCATGTAAGAATAAGTTGTCTCTGATACCATCTACAGCTACTGAAGTGCCTAGTAGTTGTAGTTTTGGGAGGCCTAGTCCTTACCAGCAGCAGCAAAGGTCTCCAAGTATTAAGGGCCTTCCAGTTCCTGTAAAATCTAACCGGACATTGAAGGATCTGAGCTTAAATTCTGAGTGTTCATTGCGAACTTGGGATCGACAAAACGCCTTCCAGTGACTGCAAGAACCAAGAAAGATCTGCTTGGACATTGATTTGAAATGGTTGAATTAGTTGAACAATGTCCATTCCTTCATTAAGGAATATTGTAATGCTTCACAGGATAAAAAATGCTTGACAAAAATTTTTGTTTATTAGCTTTATTAACAATGTTATATATATATATATATATAGATGCATCCTGATGGTCAATGTGATGCTTGTACTATAGAACAATTTTTCAAGAACACTAATACCAGGGGAATTAGACTGCAAAAACTTCAAATTATAGCTTCAAAGAATCAATTTGTTAACAGTAAGAAAATAGCACATAAGGAAATAGGGAAATTTACACCAACTTGAAGAGAAGAACAACATCCAATCGAATAATAAATTCATCCATTATGATTAGCAAATAGTAATATTAAAATAGATATGTTTCTAATCTTATTAGTAGATTTATCCCATATTTATAATTTCATTGTGCCTAAAACTTTAAAGATAGATTAGGAGTCTGAGTTAAATTATATTACTGAATTTTATTCAGTAAATCCAGGTTGGGCTGCAGTTTGCAGGTCCAAAAGAAAAAAAGCTAGGAGAAAGGCAGGCTCATAATAGGTTGGGCAGAGAATTGAATGAACTAAAAGACATTTTTGTTTACACAGTGAGAAACCTGCCACATCCTAAATCAAAAGGCATAAATGCAATTCAAGCTTGCAACAACACTACTTCATCAGATTCTGTCTCAGTATTTGTTCCTTCTACTGCCACCTTAATTGAATCTGACTAATTGGAAATAAATGACAAAATAGTGTTGGTTGTGAAACATAAAATACAAAGGCCAAATACAGGAGATTTGTTGATGGAGGAAAGTCTACATATTTCAGTACTCAAGAAACAAGATTGGGCTTTTTTCCTGCAGTTCAAAGATTTGTAGGTCTGTCTTGGTGGTGGTGTTGCTGTTTCAAGGCATTCCGATCTCTTCATTTTGGTAAATTTGCAGTTTTAAGAATTGTCTACGTCCATTCATTTTTTTTATATGTGCAGTTTATAGAAATGCTTAGGTCCCTTGGGATCAACTTGGCTTGATTTTGCTTTGTTGGAGGCGCTTGCCTGCCTCCTCTTAGCTTGGTTTTGTTGTTTTTGGAAAATTTTTTTTATTTCTTTTCTTTTCTTTTCTTTTACTAGCTTGTCTTGACTTAGTGTTGTGTTTTTCTTCAAATGTGGACTGGATGACAATAGACTTTCATTGGCTGTCTACATTCTGCTTGTGCCTAATTTGTTAAGTGTTCTTAGCTTTTTTTTTTTTTTTGTCTTCCTGTTTTGTTCATCTTGAGTCTCTCATATTCACAAGCCTCTCTTGAAAAAGAAGCTTTGATACCAGTTCATTGGTATAAGAGAGATATATTGTAAGAGTAAAAATCTACATATTTCATTACTCCATGTTGGCTATTATATTTAAACAGAAAATACATAAAAGATTGCATAAAATACGCCTAATATTTACATGGCAACAGTCAGTTTTTCTTATCTATGAGAAATATCCTCTTTAACTTCTTGCAACAAACTCCTAACTTGTTTTGACTAATTTTGTAGAGCAGCTTCACAAGGCATCAGTTTCAGCAACAAATGAGATATTCTTCCAACAATTAGATTCATGTAGGTAACTTCAATTAGTTAAACAAGAAATACCCTTGTTTTTCCTCTAAAAATAAAAAATTACCATTATCTGAACAAAAAAAGCTAGATATAGGAAAAATGAAACTGTATTGAAACTCATAGAGGGTTCCATACAATGCAAGAAAGAATTTATAGTCTTGACTCTTGAGCACGTGAACGTAAAACAGAAGAAAGGAAAACTAACCTAACAAACTTAATTAAATTGGCCCATTGCAGCAGCACAGCCCAGGCTCAACTTCTCTCTATATTATCTTTGTTTGACAATAGGGATCAAGTATACGCAAAAGGGTAAGGAAATTTTTATGTCAATACTTGGAAAAGAGTTATCAAGGTTCGAATTTATGTGATCTTGCACTACTATGTAGACATCCAACCATTAAATCAGTAGACTCATACATTAGTTAGAGTGGTTGTTTCAGTGTCTTATGCAAATAAGTGGATCGTCTTTCTCCACCATTCTTGATTGCTGCTGCGAGTAACATATAATTCTAGTTTGGTTGTTTTTAAACAAAATAAAATAAAATAAAATAAGTTTGTCTTTTAAATTGAAGTAGGCAGTTTCGTAATCGAAATTTCTAGAGTGCACTACTTCCACTGATAATGAAAGTGGAAAATATGCTATGTCTATTCCCACATTAGCCATTGGAATTGGGCCTAACCAAATATGCAACGTGCCAAATTCATTTCCACAAGAAGTATTCTGCTGCCGACAAATATAACATTAATAATAATAATAATCCACATGTGAGTTTCTGCATTTTAATTACACAAAAGAATAATGAATTGTCCATTTAATTTTAGATTATTTTTTTATTTTATTATAATATTTCTATATTTAATTTAGAGTTATTTCATTGTATTTTACATATTCATTATTATTTTTTAAAATAAATTTGAAATGATTAAAAAATTTTAATTCAATAATATTAAAGTCACCTAAGAGTTATCAAAACATTAAAGTCATCTATGATACTATGAAATTTGATGATATTAGAGTTATCTCTAAACATGTGAAGTATTGAGTTAAAATTTCAGTACAAAATATTGGAGCTAGCTACCTAGGACAATCTTCAATTTGAGGCTTGTGGGAGTCCTACTCTTGGGTTATATTATTTCAGAAGATGACATTTTTTGGGGGTCTTAGAAAATGATATTCAATTCAAATGTTTGAAAGGGTTGTTATTGTTGTGTTGAATTGAACCCAACAATTGTAAATTTGATGATTGGGGGGGGGGGTCACCCCACTCCCTCATGTTTAAGTTCAAATCCAATTCATTGTCTCATTTTGTGCTATATTTGACCATATATATTATATATATAAAAGTTTGGTCATTGATTCATTGCTTTATACAAATCCTTCAATCTCAATTAGTTTTTACTTGCAAGTGTCAAATTCATGCATGCATTAGTTATGGTTTGCAAATCAAAGTCAATAATATTTGCTTATCATAATTATATTTTGCATTTCATGTCAAACTAAAACTCATAGCCATAGATTGGTAGTTTGATAGTTGAGTTGTAAATGATGGAGTCTCTCCAAAAATTATAATCAAATATCTAATAATATTAAAATTAATGTTGTTAAATCCAATACTTAGTAAGAAGAACAAGTGCATTATAATTTAATGGTTAAGATGGATATTAGGGAGTAAAGATATAAAAAAAGAAATTAAATTATTCATCAATGAATTTTACTTTAGTGATATTAAATTATCTCTATAATTATGCGGTATCGAAAATTCAAGTTCTAAGTTGATGAAAGACACTCTGTGTACCTAATCACAATCACATATTTATTTTCCTTTTTGACAATTCAAGATTCCATATACGTCTCTCTCTCTCTTTGTTTCTTTGGTCTCACTCTATCAATATCAACAGGCATGCATCCCTCTTCGTCATTGCTTATTCAATATGTTACATTCTTTTCATGAGAAATAGGAGGATTGGATGTTGTTTTCACAGAGATTAGGTTAATTAAAAAGCACTTTTTTGGATTTGAATTATTTAATAAGTAGCATAATAATCGAATTTTAACATGTATGGATCAAGAAAAATTCATGAACATGCATATTTTCACCTAATAAGTAGATATATAATTTTTATTATTTTTTCTAGTATAACGGCTCTAACTGATTCTTAAACTCGATATCTTACTGTCCTGGAGATAACTCTAATGCCATTAAATTAGAGTTTATAGGTTCTTTATTGGTTATATAGCTAAGTAAAAGTAAAATGAAAAGTTAATTTACTTAAAGTTTGAGCTTTGAGGGATATGTTGAATAAAGAGTTGCTTTTTTTTTTTTTTACTTATTCTAAAAAATCTAATTAATAAACTTGTTTTCTTCCCTTATAAAAACTGGAACGAAGATAGATAGGGGATTCACAAGAATATATTTATAAAATCTGTAAAACCTTATGCAAAATTTTTCTAGGGAAATTATTGCTTGCACAACAAATTAAAGAAAATTGAGATTTAGCACAGTAAATTAAAAAAAAGTAAAGGTGAAATTATTGAGTGGAACAAAGAGATTCTTCCATCTTAATATATAATTATTTTATTAATTAACATATTATTAGTATTATAATTAATATTTTCTATGCAGGACAGTTCATCCCTTGATCACTTGCACAGACCAAAAGCATGGCTAAAATATGCACTTTTTCCTAGCTTTCAGAGAAAGCATTCACTAAAATAATAAGAATCCAACAATGTAAATGAGAAGCAAAAGGTTCAAAGATATACTATAGATATAGCTAGGTTTCTTCATCACTGGGTTTATCCTTTTACATTCCACAAAAGCCATAAACTCATACAACCCATGCATCAAGCCCCCAAGAAAAATTTTAATTTTGAAGATATACGTTTGTAACACTTGAAGTACGAGGATGAGTTTTAACTCAGAGATGTTGAAGTCGTTTTCATGATTATTTCAATGGGTTATTTTTTCATGATAAAATAATTTCAAGTTTAAATTTAATCAAAATTAAATAAGAAATAGAAATCTCACCCCTGTCATTCGCCAGGATAGATATAATATGGGAAAAGATTTTATGGTGGATCCATGGATATTCGCCAGGATAGGTAGTGTTGAAGAAACGACAAACATGAATAGAGAGATCCTTAATAGCTTTTAGTTTTACTGTCTCACAAAAGACAAGGGAGACATTGATTAAAGTGGAATAAAAGAGGATTAGGGAACATGATAAGTAAGGTAATTTGTAATACAAATCTTAGCCTTATAAATCAAATTTGTGGTGTTTCCGAATGCAATTTTTATTTATTTATTTATTTATTCGTGTATGTTTGTTTCTTTTGATATCATTAGTTTATAAGGAGATTTTCATTTATTATTTATAAATAAAATATTTACTTTAAATAAAAAAAAAAATACTGACGTTTCACGTTTTAATTGATTTTAGTTAAAGTTAGTGTAAATCATTGATTCATATCTGAGTCGGCGGAAAGTAACATTGATATAAATCAAAATATTAGATAGAAATTTTAGGAAATGAAATTAGTGAACTCTCACATATCAAGTGATTTAATTTGAACTTTTAAAGGCAGATACGATGTCAATTAGTGGAAATTAAGAAGATGGTTTATGATGACGTGGAAAACTGTCTATACATATCCCACCGCTGCCTTGTGCATGGTGGGAAATTACCCACTTGCCGAAATATTATTGGAGAGTCCAAAATCTTCAACTAGCCAATGGAATTTAGAAGAAGATTTGCATGGTACGAAAACCCTCGTGTCAAGTAATGGATTAATGATATTAAAAGGGGTTGAGCATTGAGAAGTGCCATGGGAGCCACCCCAGCCGCCCTCTTGATTCCTTAGATGACAAATGTTCATGATCAAGGACTGAATATTTCAACCATTCTTGACTAATAAAGGAGCTTTTGCTCGCCACAATGCAAGCATCAGAACAGCATTAGAGGCCCCTTTGATGGGGGCTTTCCACTATAGGGTGTTATGGGTTTTTTTTTTTTTTTTTTTTACCTTATAATCATTGTTCTCTTAATTATATCATAATTTCTTTATTAGTGGTCGGTCTCATTCTAGAAAGAATGTGATCAAGATTAGGTCTTTTACCACCTCAATTAAAGCAAAATAATAATAATAATAATAATAATAATAATAATAATAAAAAAGGGACCATATTGAAACAATTTCGCACTTTCACACCATATCTCATAATTAGAAGTTTGAGTGCAATATCTACTCCAAACAACATCAATCTTTTGATATTATAATCACATAAAGAAGACCATAGTCCCAATAAGGACACATGTTTGGTGGCAATGCCTAATTCTTATTTTTTTTTTTTAAAAATCCACTCCTGGAAGTTCAAAGTAACAAGCTAACTAGTTAGTGGATGATTTTGTCAATGTAGTCTTTGTTGTTTTCCTCCTCGTATCATTGTTCTCATGTCATTTTCAATTACAATTTTTTTGTTTTCCTCATGGAAGAATTTGGGTTCCCTAAACAACTTGAACCAGTCAAAATGGGCATCCTGAAGGGGACTTGTTCTCTTGCACATTCTTGTGGGTTTGGGTTAGCTAGCTCTCTCTATGTATATGTAATCTTGCGCAAGGCCAGAGAATCTAACCTGTATAAAATATAGCATCCAAGATCATTAAAAAGATATAGACCAACCATAGAAGTTACTCCTTCATTTGTCCTTTAGGACTATTTCAGGGTCACAAGCTTTATAAACACAAGTATCATGAACAAGTACAATTTAGTTGATGCCATAAAAAATCCAACAAGTACCACAGACGCACAACTTGTGATGTTTAAACATTAATTTTGCTGCTTTGACCGGACTCTGCAAACTGAGTCTAAAGACTGATAACCGCTGTAATCTTGCAGGAACGGATCGACGTCTCCCAACAATATCCAATGATCAATACGCCTTACGGAGGTGACTGAAATCAGGAAGATAAATGCTTGACCAATGGCCCTGGACTGGAGAAACAGTAATTAACACATAATACTAGCCCTTTTTTCAGTTTTTTTTTTTTCTAAAATAAAAAAAGAAGAGAACACTTGAATACTGTTTTCCCCTTCTCAACAATGCTTTTCACCTTTTCAATGCATAACCACTTAAACATGCATTCACTATACTAAGGGCAGTGAAGATGCTTCCCTATGGAGCTGCAAGTCTCCCACTTATGGCAACTTGTTACAAAAGGTTAAAGGACAATAATTGCACTTAGGAGCATATAAACATGAGAATCATACAGATTTTTTCCAATTGATGGGAACTAAGGCTTCAAAACAATAAGCAGCAGATATAGGAGGAAGAGAAGCCTTTCATTGCTTCCTCCAAGCTGTCATCGCCAATCCCCATCTTCACTACTCTCCTTTCCTTCTTGCCCGTTCACAATGGCCCCAAAAGGGTCCCAACATAGCCAACAATAACCTTTCACCCCATAAAGCACATAAGCATTTGAATTTCACGTGCCTTATGGACCCATCAATACCCCACCTGGGTGTCACTTTGTTTAAATAAATTAAAGGAGAGGTCCCAAAGTCCCTCTCACCTGATCTCAGAGTAGATACGCGATGCTCACATTCCGACAGCTATAGATTCAAGAACATAATTTATCATCATTTAAATGTGCAAGTCTGGGGTATGGGCATACCTGATAGTGAAGGCAGAGAGATACGGCTACTACTGGCAAAGTCATCTATTTTTTCTAAAAATAGGAGAAGTATCCTTAACATGGTTGAGGATAAAAACTTTGGAGACATGTTTGTCTCTGGTGGAGAAGGTGGGATTGTGGTTGCAACTGTTTGGAAAAAGTGTAAAGATTTGTGTAATCTTTCTTTCTTGTAACTTTTTCTATTCAACTTGGCATATGTGTGATGGTTTCTCTTATAAATAATAAGAAGACCTCAACAAGGAGAAAGAAAGGTAAAATCCTAAAACTCCTGCACCCAAGTAGGCAGTCTTCATACGGATTCTCACAACTGAATATTGGTTGACTCAGCCATTCTTTAAATTCTCTTCTTGACCATTCATTTCCCCGGCTCTTCCTTAACTCTCCTTTTGCTTTTGCTCACAAAGAAACAACAATTACCAGCTTAAACAACTTTTCCCCTCAGTTCCCTCCCAACTTCTCCAACCACAAGATGAGATGCCCATCCATTAGCTTCCACAAACAAAATAATATGCTTTTCATTAAAAGTTTCATGATCTTACTCTTAAGCTGCATGACTATAAGAATAAACCTGTGTTTTTCCAGCAACTATTCTTCCCTGAAAACACTTTCTATTGATGGCCATTTTACTTTTGATGATGTTCACCATGCAGCCAAAGACTTCGGCAATAGATTTCAGTTGCTCCCTTTCGCAGTACTACATCCGAGGTCAGTTTCTGACATTGCTACTACAATAAAACATATTTGGCAGATGGGTCCTCATTCACAGCTCACAGTTGCAGCTAGAGGTCATGGCCACTCTCTCCAGGGTCAGGCTCAAGCCCACCGAGGAGTTGTCATCAACATGGGATCTCTCCAGGGACCTAAAATGCATGTTCATTCTGGAAATTATTCATATGTTGATGTCTCTGGTGGTGAGTTATGGATAAATATCCTGCATGAAAGCCTGAAATATGGGTTAGCACCAAAATCATGGACAGACTACCTACATTTAACTGTTGGTGGTACTTTGTCCAATGCTGGGATTAGCGGGCAGGCATTTCGGTATGGCCCACAAATAAGTAATGTCTATCAACTGGAAGTTGTTACAGGTTAGTAAAAGCAAATTGTGGGCATATAAAATGGTGATAATATACATACACATCAAGTGATAATTTGCAGAATTAGTAATGAAACCAAAAATCAAAAGGTCAAACATCCATGACATTGGCATGATTACTAGTCATGCACGTGGTGCTAGACCTTGGTTCCATTAGAATATATTTCCACCATTCACCACAATTTTATTTTCAATGAAATATATATATATGTGTGTGTGTGTGTGTGTGTGTGTGTGTGTGTGTGTGTACATACATACGTATGTGTGTGTGTGCACATATGCCTGTGTATGTAATAAACACACATATCCTGTGCATAGCTTAAATTCTTACATAAATAGAATGAAACTGAGTGCAGGGAAAGGCGAGGTAGTGAATTGCTCAGAGAATCAGAATGGTGACCTATTCCACAGTGTTCTTGGAGGACTTGGTCAGTTTGGCATCATAACAAGGGCAAGAATATCACTAGAACCAGCACCTGATATGGTAAAAGCATGACCATTATAATATTAATAAATTAGAACAAGAAAAAAGAAATAATAGTTCTCACTTATAGTTGCAAGGTTTGCTTCTAATAACAGAATTCTGTGTTTCAAATAGGTGAAGTGGATTAAAGTCCTCTACTCAGACTTCACCACATTTACCAGAGACCAGGAGCTTCTAATATATGCAGAAAGCACATTTGACTACATTGAAGGATTTGTGATCATTAACAGGACTGGTCTCTTAAATAACTGGAGGTCATCCTTTAATCCTCAAGACCCAGTACAAGCCAGCCAGTTTGAATCAGATGGAAGAACACTATTTTGCTTAGAATTGGCCAAATACTTCAACACGGACAAAACAGATACAATAAATGAGGTTAGAAGCAATGACCCACCATCTGGTGTTTTCTAAATTGTTTAACAAAATTGATTAATAAATTATAAATACATAATATGTAAATAAAAATGAATAAATAAAATGGCACTTACTTGTATTTTCTTTTATCTTGCAGGAAGTAATGAAATTGTTATCTCAATTAAGATATATCCCATCAACACTTTTTCTATCAGAAGTTTCATACATTGAATTCTTGGATAGGGTTCATGTGTCTGAGATCAAACTATGGTCCAAAGGCGTGTGGGAAGTTCCGCATCCATGGCTAAATCTTCTTGTACCCAAAAGCAAAATTCACAATTTTGCTGAAGAAGTCTTTGGCAGTATTCTTACAGACACCAGCAATGGGCCCATCCTCATCTACCCAGTTAAAAAATCAAAGTAACAATTCATCAAAGAAAATGATTTTACTTTGTAAATTCATGTAGTTTTTCTTGACTGATTAATTCATTGATTCCAATTTCAGATGGGACAACAGAACTTCTGCTGTTATTCCAGAAGAAGATATTTTCTACTTGGTGGCATTCCTTTCCTCTGCCGTTCCCTCTTCTACAGGAACTGATGGCTTAGAACATATCCTAAATCAGAACAGGAGAATTCTAGAATTCTGTGGCACAGCTCGCCTTGGTTTCAAGCAATATCTGCCCCACTACACTACACAGGAAGAGTGGCAAGCCCACTTTGGCCCACAATGGGAGGTTTTTGTGCAAAGAAAATCTGCATATGACCCTCTGGCAATACTTGCACCTGGCCAAAGAATATTTCAAAAGGCAATACCTTTCTCATGACATTGGTGAAATTTTTATTTTAAAAGAAAATGCCCTTAACAGCATATGGGAAGAAGATGCCTTAACCTCCATGTAAATACTAAATCCATAACTATAAAATTTTCCTATTTTCTAATATACTACAAGTTTCACAAGAAAGCTACAGAAGCTAGTAAAATTTTTTTTCCAAAAGTTAAGCATTTCCAAAACAAAATTAGTCATAAAAGGCCCTGAAGGCAGTAGCCCTATAATAAGAATGTACATATTGATTTTGTTAACAAATGTTGATTATTATGATAAATCCCATTTTTTTTATCAGTTGTGATATCTTTTCCTGTATGAAGATTTAGCATAACAAACAAAGGGTAAGTTCAATGACTTGAAAAAATATCCAAAGAGTCAAAGTGAAAGGAAATCTTAAAAGGGAAAAAGGAAAAATAATATATAAACAGTAGATTCAAGTAAATACTAAATTTATCATGGACATAAACCTGATAAGGAATGTAATGCACTAGATGCAATGTTCATTATGTTACTCCATGAAGCCACAATAGAACATGAAACCATGCTACAGCCTACTGCCTTGCAAGTTAATGTCATAAGACCTGCAAAAGGTGGATTGACTCAAGCCTATAGTCTTCCACACCAACTAATCCAAAGGCAAGCACAGATTACATGAAACAACAATGAAACATTCTTGCTGCTTTTGTTACGCTATGTTTATAGCTTCCGCATCTAAAGCATTCTTTACATATTTGCTATCTTCACATCTATCAGGTGCAGTCCAAGGTGAAATCATACAAATTGAGCACACAGAGAAAGAAAAGACAACATAAAAATCTAGATAAAAAGGGTTTGCACTTGGCTATCATTCTATGGGTATGATCACAAGCAAGATATCAGGAAACAAGAGTTTACATGATCATTTAGCAGTAATATTATTTACAGTCGTCTACCTCACTAAAATTGGCAGCCAGACAGAAAATTTGTTTTAATAAAGAGGACATTAAAGAAAGTTAATGCTTATATTAAAACATATCGAAAAAGGAAAGGATATCAGACACATAAGTGAAACATCCTCATGGCACAACATAAGAAGGACCCCATATTTAGCCGTGTGTACTTGCTCTTTAATTTTCTAAGAACCATAATGTTAGGGTTTGAGAACTCTAACAGAAAAGAATAGAAGAGTAGAGAGAAAAGAGAGAGAGAGAGAAGAGAATAGAGAGTAGTTATTGTATTTCTTGTAAATTTTGGAATGAATACAAGAAGGATATAGCTGAGTTATTTATACAACAACTATCTCATATCTGCCTCAGCTGTCTCATCTTGCCAAATACAGAACAGCTCACTTGCCAACTTCAGAACAGCTGGCTCCCTAACAACTCATCCACAATTCCCTCTAATTCCTTACTTACCCAACTTCTAGAATATCTAATCATATTCTCTTATATTTCTTTCTATAGTACGTAACAATATTCCCTCCTTTAGCACTTTCTTGTCCCCAAGAAAGGGAGACTTCAGGAAATTGCCCCTTCAATAAAGCTTCTATCTTCCCAAGTGGCATCCTCTGTTGACAGATTAAGCCACTTAATAAGTCCCTGTTCTACTCTCTGGTGTCCTCTTTCAATTATCCTGGTCTGCAAAACCTGCTTAGGAACAACTTTAATCTGGTCATCTTGCATAACAGGTAAATCAGTAGCAACCACCACACCATCCCCAACCTTCCTCTTAAGCATGGATACATGGAAAACAGGGTGAATAGTAGCTGTTGGAGGCAAGTCTAATTGATAAGCAACTTTCCCAATCTTAGCAAGAATTCTGAATGGCCCATAAAACTTAGCAGAAAGTTTAAGGGTTTGTTTGAAAGATACTGAAGTCTGCCTATAAGGCTGAAGTTTCAAATACACCCAATCTCCAACAACAAATTCCCTCTCAGTTCTCCTCTTGTCAGCTTGCTGCTTCATCCTATGTTGGGCCACTTGTAAATTTTCCTTTAAGAGATTATTAAGATGCCGTCTCTCTTGTAACAATCTCCCCACAGCCCCAACTGATGAATCAAGAGTAAAATTTTCATGAAACAGAGGTGGAGCATACCCATACAGTGCTTCAAATGGAGTCATCTGAATAGCACTTTGATAAGAGGAATTGTACCACCATTCTGCCATAGGTAACCAAGAGCTCCAATTAGTAGGCCTCAAATGAACCATGCACCTCAAATAATTCTCCACACACTGATTATCTCTTTCATCATCCATCGATCGAGGTGATAGGCAGAACAAAAATTAAGTTTAATTCCCATACTTCGAAACAATTCTTGCCAAAATAAGCTAGTAAACACCTTATCTCTGTCAGAAACAATAACTTGAGGAGCTCCATGCAACTTAAAAATGTGATCAATGAAAAGTTTGGCTACAGAAACAGCAGAAAATGGATGTGCTAGTGAAATAAAATGGCCAAATTTAGTAAATCTGCAAACAATTACCAAAATAGTGTCTTTCCCCTTTGACTTGGCAATCTTTCAATAAAATCCATAGACACCTGCTGCCAAGCTTGAGTAGGAATTGGTAGAGGTTGTAATAACCCTGGATAAGCACAGTGCTCTCCCTTACATCTAGCACAAGTATCACAGGTATGAACCCACTGCATGACATCATTAAGCATAGCAGGCCAAAAGAAAATTTTCTTTAATTTCATATAAGTAGCATGAACACCTGAATGGCCTCCCACTGCTGAACTATGATAAGATTCCAACAACACCTGCCTCAAATTGATAGTAGTCCCCACATACATTCTATCTTTATAATTCAAAATACCATTTTTCAATTGATACCCAGAAACTGCATCCTTATCCAAAAACAACTGCTGGAGTAAGTCAGAGGCTTTTCCATCATTTTCATAACTAGCAATTAACTTTTGCATCCAAACTGGAACCACCACTGAATACATAGCATAATAATAAGAATCCACATCAACACACCTTCTGGATAAAGCATCTGCCACCTTATTTTCAATGCCCTTTCTATACAAAATTTTGTAATCCAGACCAAGCAACTTTGAAATACCCTTCTGCTGCAAATTGTTATGTAACCTTTGCTCCAAAAGATACTTAATGCTTTCATGATCAGTCTTAATAAAGAACTGCCCTTGCTCCAAATAATGTCTCCATTTGCTGACTGCAAAAGTAATAACCAATAATTCTTTTTCATATACTGACATAGCCTGACTCCTAGGACCAAATGCCTTAGAAATATAGGCAATTGGATGCCCTTGCTGCTGTAAAACTGCACCCATTCCCCAATTGCTTGCATCAGTTTCCACAATAAATGGCTTAGAAAAATTAGGAAGAGCAAGGACTGGTGCTTCAGACATCAATCTCCTCAAAGTATCAAATGCTGTTTGGGCTGCCTTGTTCCAATGAAAAGAATCTTTCTTCAATAATTCAGTAAGAGGCTTGCAGATAATGCCATAGTGCCTTACAAATTTCCTATAATATCCAGTGAGGCCTAAAAAACTTCTGAGTTCTTTAACAGACGAAGGCACAGGCCAATCAACCATGGCAGCCACCTTCTTAGGGTTGGTAGATAGTCCTGCCCCTGAAATTATATGCCCCAAGTATTCAATCTCAGTTTGCCCAAAAAAACATTTAGACTGCTTTGCAAATAATTGTTGGGCCTGTAGTACTTTAAAAACTTCCTCCAAATGCAGCAAATTAGACTCCATGTCCTTGCTAAACACCAAAATGTCATCAAAAAATACTAACACAAACTTCCTCAAAAATGGTTGGAAGATGTGATTCATTAAGGCTTGAAATGTTGCAGGAGCATTAGTGAGCCCAAAAGGCATCACTTTGAATTCAAAATGCCCATGGTGTGTTCTAAAGGCTGTCTTAGGAATATCCTCGAGCAACATCCTAATTTAGTGATATCCAGCCCTCAAATCTATCTTAGAAAACACTTTAGCCCCATTCAATTCATTCAATAGATCTTCAATAATAAAGATGGGAAACTTATCTTTTATTGTTTGATCATTCAACCTTCTATAATCAATGCAAAACCTCCATGTGCCATCTTTTTTCTTCACCAAAAGAACTGGAGATGAATATGGGCTAGTGCTAGGCTGAATTATTGAAGATTCTATCATATCAGCTACAAGTTTTTCTATTTCAACCTTTTGATAATAAGGATACCTGTAGGGTATAACATTGATGGGCTAAGCATTTGATTGTAAGGGAATAGCATGATTGTGACTCCTAAATGGAGGCAACCTCTTAGGTTTTGCAAAAACACCCTTATACTTCTGAATTAAATTCTGCAGCCTCTCATTTGAAACAGAAACAGCAGTTGCAGTAGCCAAAGAATCTATTGACAAGCTGGAATTCACAACACAGAATAAAGGAGATTGAAAATCCACCCCTCCTTTGCTCAACAAATTATCATAATGCCATAAACCAGATTGCAAATTTTCCTCACCAATTCCTTGCAATTGAATGCGTTGGCCATCCTTTGCAATTGTAATTTAAGATGTAGCAAAATCAAAAAGAACAGGATTATAATCTTTTAACCAATCAACTCCCAAAATCATGTCAAATCCACCTAACTCCAATATTTTGAAGTCAAACATAAAGTCATTATGCTGCATTTTCCATTTAAATTGTTAACATAGATGGTTACAACCCAATTTTCTTCCATCAAGACAAAGAATCGCTTTAAATGGAATCTGCACTAAGTCTAATTTCAGTTCCTGTGCTATCCTCTTGTCCATAAAACTAGTGGTACTACCACTATCAATGAGGATCACTAATTGCCTATTTTTGTGAATCCCTAACATTTTTATAGTATCAGCTTCATGACTACCCTCTAAAGCATGAACAGATAAGGTGGAACCAGCCTCTCCCAATTCTTCTATATCAGCCCCCACATCACGCTACTCCTCATTCAATTCCTCATCTTTCCCATCCATACACAAAGCATTCAATGTCTTTGACTTACATTGATGGACCGGAAAATACTTTTCACCACATCTAAAACATGGTTTAGGTAAGTTTCTTGTTGGTGGAGTCTGATTTGTAGTAGGTTTTGAGACTGCTGTGAAAATATTAGTAACTGTAGCAGTACTACCTACTGATTGTTGCTTGGTAACAAGGGGGTTGAGTTTATTTTGAGAATCAAAATTTGGTGGTCTAGGAGGGTATTGATAGGTTTGATAAGGTCTGAAATACTGAAAAGAAGAATTGGAATAAGTTGTCGGACTATTAGTCATGGCTTTGAATTTAGAAGAATTAGTTGCAGATCCAGGTTTCTTGGTGTTTTCTAACAATTGTTCTTGCAATCTAGCTATTTCCATAGCTTGGGAAAGAGTGACAGGTTTCATCATCTTTACCATTAATTTGATTTCATCTTTTAAACCTCCTATAAATCCTGACAAAAAATAAGATCCCCCAAATTAGGTAATAGCCTCTCCATCCTTATTCTTAAATCCTCAAACTCATTTTGATATTCCCCCACTATCCCTTGCTGTCTCAGTTTCATGAATTCCTCCACTATATCTTCTAATCCATCCTCCCCAAACCTACTACAAATTTCCTTCTCAAATTCCTCCCAAGAATGTTTCTCTCCTTTTTCCCAATTGTGAAACCAAGCATCAGCTCTATCAAGCAAGAAAAGACTTGCTAATTGCACTCTTTGATCATGAGGGACCCTATACACCTCAAAATACTTAACACATTTTCTCAACCAAGCCCTAGGTTCTTTACCTTCAAAAGTAACTAATTCAATTTTAGGCAATAATGGAGACATACCACCCATGTTAGGAATAGGTAATAATCCCCTGTTATCTGCAAGAATTGATTAGATTATAGGGACTGAATGTACCACAGGAACTGGCTGCACTACAGGGTTAGATTGCATTCCCCTGTTTTCGACTCTGCTTCCACCCTCATTTGAACTGCTGCTGCCCTTATTCCTTTCCACCACATGAGTGATCATCATTTTCGCAAGTCCTCCAAAATGGCATTATTGGTTAAAGAAGTCTTGTTTAATTCCTCTTTCATCTCCTTCTTGAAATCATTCAGTTCCTCAGCATTCCTCTGAGTTACTTCCTGCAAATTTCTCATTTGCTTCTCCAATTCTGCAATCCGTACCATTTCTGGGCCAACCACAACAGACCTAGTCATGGCTGCAACCTTTAAGAAAGAATTACCCTCTAGTTTCTTGGATGCAAAGCTCTGATACCAATGTTAGGGTTTGAGAACTCTAACAGAAAAGTATAGAAGAGTAGAGAGAAAAGAGAGAGAAAGAGAAGAGAATAGAGAGTAGTTATTGTATTTCTTGTAAATTCTAGAATGAATACAAGAAGGATATAGCTAAGTTATTTATACAATAACTATCTTGTAGAAAGAGATGATTCTCCTTAATTTCAATTAATCTGTATATGGGTATATATATACAATTGATTCCTATAATTGTGTTCTACTAATTAGGAAGAAATCCTAAATAAGAAATCCTAAATAGGAATACAGAATACAGAATATACAAAGAAATAATATAGTGATTGACTTTCCATAACATATCTCATATTTGCCTAAGCTGTCTCATCTTGCCAACTGTAGAACAGTTCACTTGCCAACTACAAAACAGCTGGCTCCCTAACAAATCATCCACATTTCCCTCCAATTCCTTACTTACCCAACTTCTAGAATATCTAATCATATTCTCTTATATTTCTTTCTATAGTACATAACACATATCTTTGTATTTTAAGGGCCACACTAACTACATTTGTCATGATTCTTATATTCTTCCCTTTTCAATGAACAACTATGAGTGAACTGAATCTTCCCCATCCCCAATTTCATTTTATGTTCATCTGCATCAGCCGAAAAGAAAACACACTATTAAGGAATGTGAGCTCTAAAAGGAGCAACAAGTTGGCTGTCTAAAAGATTCTGGCATATTTGTATGTCAGAAGTATTGCACTTTCAATGGTTTACACAGTTCATTCTCTGTGTAATCACTGTACTGCATATCTTCAAGCAAAAAATCATACTAAAACACGGCCACTTCCACATTTCGTCAGTTCAGGAATACCTACCATTGTTTCTTGAAACCATTCAACTACCAGCAGGATGTGGAAGACCACCTTTGTTACAGAATAAAGTGACTCCTATTTCCATTTAACGCTAAAGACAAGATGCAGAATATTCGCATCAAAAGGTAACTTCAACAGAGTGCATGCAGTGGGGTTGACATATCAAATAAGCATTAAAAATTTAAAATCATCAATATCACTGGAAAATCTACATTACCATCCAGCCAGAAGCCAAACTAGCCATATGAAAGGAAATAATTGATGATCTTGTGAGCAAATCCAAAACTTTGTAGTGTAAAAATGCAAAGAACTACCTCTGCTAACATATTGTTGCCATGCTTATAGACATTGCGTCCCTGCTGTTGCTTTTCTGGTGCAAATAGCATCTTCTGTTAGAATCAGAAACGGTAATCAAATGGTTATTTATTGATAAAATCACCTCCAATCATACATTTATTGGTGCACAATTGATACTAACAAGATATTGAAAAATATGGACACAATCATTATGATAGGAATGTAAGAAACAAGAATAACTCTAAGCCTTAAAAGATCCCTCTGAACACTAGAGTTGAGGTGGATTGGCAAATATTGCCCTTTGCCCCACGAAGGAAGTGCTGTAATACAGTTGTCAATGAAATGAGCGGTCAGTATCTAAGCACTTCTATTCTTTAGGTTCCACAATTAGAGTTGTGTTTGGTCCAGATACCAATGATGATATTATGATACCTTAACTGAAATCTATATTTCATTTCATTGGCAAAAGAATACAGCATTTGCTTCAATAACTTTGCTGATGTAAATTTCACATAACACTCCATGTCCTTGGCAAATAATAATAATAATAATAATAATAATGTTACATTATTAGTACTTTTGCCAACACAATGCTTCTATGCATTTCCTAAGAACAAATACATGTTATGTTAGTAGACCTAGATGCTACCTGAGTAATAATACTAGACTCAACTAAACTTCAATCCCACATTGATTGGGATTGGCCATTTTCCTATCCACCTGGGTTAGGGCTACAAATTTAAAAAGATCTAGGCCCACTAAATACTTTTTCCCTTTTCCCCCCATTTCAACCTAGATTTCCTTGTAAGCACATATGTTCATCTATAATATACATGTCAAAACTATTTCAATTTCTCTTCTCTCAACTTTCCCTCCATAGGAGCCACTTCCACCATACTAAAAGTGCATTCATATGCCAAACTGATGTAGAACCATAAATGAACTAACAAACACAAAGGACGAAGCACAAAGCTTGAAACTTCAATTTAAAATTTAAATAAATAGAATAGCAAATCTCTCTAGAAAATACCTAAGTTACGCAATTATTTATAGACTAATAAATAATCTTACTACTAGGATAATAAATAATCCTACTAGGATTAGGAATCCCAAAGTAGAAAAAATACTAAACCAATATTAACTAGGAAAATTCTAAACCAATGCTGTAACTTTTTAAATATTCCTAACTACAATAGAATTACAAAATAATAGAAACCTAAACTTTCTACTAGAAATTATACTAGAAAATATAAAGATTTTAATTTCGCAATTAAAAATTAAACCAAAATAATTCCTAAATCTAGCTTTCCTTGACTGCACAAACATCCTTATTTTTGGCATACCAACTTTATTGAAGTGTGGTTTCTTTACTACCCAACATTCACTACCATGCATCTTTGCTAATGAATTGTGATCATGAAAATTTCCCCTTCAAGGCTTCAACTTAGCTAGTATTATGCAATTACATCAAACTCATATTTCAATTTTCCATTTCACCCATCTTACTTTAATTTAATGGTTGACATCCTCCACATTTCTGTTCTCCCTTCTCAAGCACTCATATTGCCAAAAAAAAATATGTGAACTGTGGTGTTGCTCAATTCATTCATTACTCAATGAGACCTAAAGAAAAATTTTCTGTCTTATCTTTTACTTTTCACCCATACTCCACAAAATATGTTGGAAGTTTACAAGTTTATAGATTAACTAAAAGCATCTCATTTACATCATTCATTGATCGATTTTCATTCATATAAAGACTGTTTTCATGGTTGTGCAGGGTTTATGAATAATCTGAAGTTCTGAACTAATCAATTCATTTGAACAAGGTACACGTGCAAACTAGCAATGCTAGTGCTGCATTTCCTTTAATATCTTCCTTTGCAAACTAGCAATGTTAGTGCCGCATCTCCTCTAAGATCTTCCAAAATCCACAAAAGGTTAAAGTATAGATGTAAACACAAACAAAAAGTTTACTCTTTCGCCTATCAGTTTTATGTTTCCTTAATAATATGTAAATCTTGCAGGAGCTGAAGTCAAACTAGAAAATGAAGTTGTAAAGCCACGAATTCTCTTATCAGTTTGGAAGGGCAATGAATAAAACTTGTCTTTCCTCTCTTCTCTTTGGATCTCTTTCCTCTGTTTCTCACCCATTCTTCTTTACTTTCCCTCTCTTTCTCACCATCCAAACACACTTATTGTGACCAGGTCACAACATAAAAGTTGAGCAACTCCACATTGAAGCAAATTGCAAACTCAATAATACAATATAAAAAGATAATTCAAAATATGCAAAAAAAAAAAAAAAAAGCAGATATACATCAGGTAAGATAAAATTTATTTTCCATTTATACTTTTTTAGATCAATTGAGTGGTAATGATTGAAGAAGCACATCTAATAATGCAAATTTGACTAAAGGTTTAATTGAGTTGAATCACATTCAAGGGCAAAACCTTTCTTTAGTTGTTGCCACAGAAAATAACTATCTCCAACATCAATCCACATCATTTTTGGTTTACCTCCTTTCATTCTATCCCACTACTTGAACTCACTTATTTCTCCATTGAGTAAAATTATTATGGTCAAGTGTTGAATTGAAGTAAAAATGTAGAAAGAATTTTAAAAAGAAAATGAAAAATATTGATGTTATTATTTTTATGCACCTTCTGATGAAACGAAGCACAAAACATTTCTAATAACATGGGAACAACAAACATAATCTTGCCAAAAAATTACTTCACATAATTTAAAATTCCTAGACTTCATCATATCTATATTCACAAGGAGTAAAATACATTAGGCAATGACAATATTATTTTAACTAACATGGCAAGATTACAACTCTATTCTTGTCCTAGAAGTAAGGATCAAGATATTGCAATGGAAGAACCTATGATAGACTTGTTTAAGTTGTACATATTCCTTAAAAAGAAGTTTCGAGTGTTACATTATGGAAGCCAATCACTCCAAAAGCCAAACTAATCTTCCACTCATATGCAAATTAAATAAATTGTCAAATGCAGATAATCCATTTTCAAAGTTCTATTGGTTCAATTTAAGAATTAATTCTAAGTTTTCACTTCCTGGGTCTTATCTCCCATATGAGTTGTTCAAAAAACTGCTAATGCTTAAAACTTGTCCTAATCCATGTTACTCTAATATGAACATAAGGCATAAAAAAAGACGTGACTGGGTTTACACGGTTTTAGAGAATCAAAAGCTTCAGCATAAAGCAGAATATAACATAAAACAAGAAAAATCGTAAAGAAACATAACTAGTTATAACTTGTTAGAGGATGTAACTACCACAGTCAAATTACACTATATAGTTAAAAGTGTCCACGAAAAATATTTGCAATCACTAACTTAAAGGTAAGCCCCTAATCTTGGAAGAAACCATAATTTACTGGCCCAGTTTTAACTATATGATTTACAGAAGAAGTCCCTCCCTCCCTTTGCTCCCAAGGAAGGGTATTCAACTTAAAACAGGATAAAATATGTTCTTACTACCTTTGAATTTTAAGGACCGGAGGATTTAGTTCCCACTTCCCATTGTCGTCCATTTATTTCATGAACCAAGGTGCAACTCAACTAGCGAAAGAGAAATAATGAAAAACTCTATTCTTGTCCATTCATAACACAATGATCTTGTCTCAGAATCTGAAAAACCTTTACCCAGGATATCTGACAGCAAATAAAAAGAGCTATTCAATTGTTCCCTACTCTGCCTTTTTGACTAGTTGAAGTGCAATATTAAAAGAACTCTAAAGGATAGTCTCATTTACTTGAATATGCGAACCAGAAGTTGAAGAACAATTTAATGGGTGGTTTGGCCAAAGCAACACAAACTTGAAATAATGAAATCCTCAGCAATAAGGTCCAGTTTGGATCCATTTGCATAAAATGGCTACAAAATTGTTATCAAGAGAGGTTCATCAGACTAATTAAAGGAAAAGGGGAAAAGAAACACTCTGAACTCTGCCTATGTGACTGAAGAATAAACACATCAGGAAAAACCAACACGCCTGCCTAAGCAGATTGTAGCAGTTCTTTTGGATTTGGAGTTGAAAAGTTCAATATCCAGATAAACAAACCCTTCCTCATGCAACACATACAGCATTAAAAATGTAATCATTGGATTATGTTCTAACATTTGTCCCAACAAGGTTCACAAAAAGAGATTTTGCTTCCAGAAATGGTGCCTGGCAACTACCTACTTAAAAGATGTCATGATTACATGTGACTTTTTAAGGAAACATAACTGATGATCCACTTCTAGTTTCTGTTAGCAACATTCACAAAAAGAGACACAGCACAATTAGCAAACAACTATCAATCATAGAATGCTGCATATTCATGAAAAAAAAAAGAATGATGTTGCTTGAGAATCTGAAAACCCGTTCTGTGGATATCCCACCAGCACTAATTGAGAGCTCATGGTTGATCCCCACTATGCTTTAGGACAAATAGAAGTACAATGGTTGAGAACACTCCCAAATATAATAAAATTCACCTGTTTAGTATAGGACAAAAAGTTGAGAGACAGATTAAACAGTAATTAATAAGATAATAATCTAGAAATAAGAATCACATCGATTAAAAACCAGCGAAAATGTTGGTTCTGAAGACAATTTACCCAATAGAAAATATTTCATGCCTAGCAGTAGAAGAGAAACCATCATGGACAACTAAAATGCCAAGTTAGAGATACATCTTATAAGGAATTGGGCCGAAGAATTCGCATGTAACCATTTGTATCCCCTGAAAAACACCAGTGGGTCACAGGCAAACACTTAAAAGGAGAAAAAATAACTCAAGTAAGTACCTTTAAACAATAGTATATCGGTCCGTTTCTTTGCATTGTTGACGGTAAGAGTCCTGCTATAGATATTATAGGTTGCACCAATCATATTTGGAAGAATGCGTGTACACACATCGTAAAGCCCATAAAAATAAACCTCTAGGATCAGACATAAATGAAACTGTTACCCACAACCCATCGTCTCTTTGTGGGAAGAGGAAATCTAAGCCACAACCCATTACAGAAGCGCAGGAAGCTGCACCCAATTCAATCGTTCTCGCAATGCCCAACAAAATGCATATAGCCAATATTTGGTGTGCTGTTCAACGATGGATTAGAGGAGGAGGGATTTTCAAACTATACTATTTCCATTTATAACACGACAAGCCGTATTTTATGAGGAAAGAACTGGTTGCTCTGACGACAGCGTATTACGTCAATGTTGTTTGCCTCGTGGCAAGATCAAATGAAGACCGCAGTAATGGCACGTCATCTTCTGTGCTCTTGGATGCTATCGCCATTTTCTACATCTTCTTCTTCGCATTCTTCAAGAACCCATTTTTTATATTTCATGAGCATTGCGTGAATTTTTCTCGCTTTCAGTGACATTAACAGAAGCAAACAAAAAAGCCAAAATCGGTGTCACCGCTTTGAGGAAGCCGACAGGAGAGTTTGTTTCGCTTTCCCTTTCTCTTTTTGATGACTGGTTTCTGTTGGGCAGGATAATCAAAGCTTTAAACTTCTCTTTCAAAGCGGAGTTCTTGCATTTCTCAGCAATTTCATATTTGGGTTGCCGACATATGGTGATGGGATAAAGCCCCATGACAAACCCGTGTGGTAAAACCCGTTTTGGATCCATGCGCTAGAGTTTCAGACTTCTGGATCAATGGTCTGTTATGTGATTTGCTGATCTAAGCTCTTGCACTTGCTCCAGGGATAAAGCCTACATATAAATCGAAATCCTTAGAAATTGATCAAAATTAGTGGTTTCGAGACCATTATATTGAATATTGTGTGTGGAGCTTAGGGTTTATCGCCAGGAAAGCTTTTTGCTTTGGTTTTCAGTGTAATTGGGAGGAGAAAAAATGGTTGAAAATACGGATGCTGCGATCCATAATTTGTACTCGAATGGGTCAATTCAGAATCACACCTCAAATGGTGCTTTAGAAGAGAAGCTGGATGAGCTTCGACGTCTCATAGGCAAAGCAGAAGGTGATCCGTTGAGGATTGTTGGCATTGGCGCAGGTGCTTGGGGGAGTGTATTTACTGCTTTATTGCAAGATAGTTATGGCCATCTAAGAGATAAGGTTCTGATAAGGATATGGAGAAGGCCTGGCAGATCAGTTGATAAAGCCACAGCTGAGCATTTGTTTGAAGTGATCAATTCCAGGGAAGATGTATTAAGGAGACTGATTAGGCGTTGTGCATATTTAAAGTATGTGGAGGCAAGATTAGGTGATAGGACTTTACATGCCGATGAGATTTTGAAAGATGGCTTTTGCTTAAACATGATAGATACCCCTCTTTGCCCTTTGAAGGTTGTGACCAATTTGCAAGAGGCTGTGTGGGATGCTGATATTGTCATTAATGCATTGCCATCAACTGAAACCCGTGAGGTGTTTGAGGAAATTAGCAGGTATTGGAAGGAGAGGATCACAGTACCAGTTATTATCTCTTTGGCAAAGGGCGTAGAGGCTGAGTTGGAGCCTGAGCCTCGCATAATAACTCCAACTCAAATGATCAATCGAGCAAGTAAAATTACATTTCTAAGATCTTATTTCTCCTATTAATTTTGTGATTTTCCTTTTCTTTGATATCAATGTTGCACTCATCATAGTCGAACATATGTGCTGTGCAGCTGGAGTTCCAGTGGAAAACATCCTCTATCTTGGAGGACCTAACATTGCCTCAGAGATTTACAACAAGGAATATGCTAATGCCCGAATATGTGGAGCAGAAAAATGGAGGAAACCTTTGGCAAAGTTTTTGAGGCAACCCCAATTTATAGTGTGGGATAATGGTGACCTTGTTACTCATGAAGTTATGGGTGGTTTAAAAAATGTTTATGCTATTGGAGCTGGTAAGCTGAAGTATCTTCATACTTTAAATTGGATTTCATCGATCATAATAATGATTTTATTCATATCCTATATAATCAATGGTTGAGCTCTTCACTGGATTTGAGAGTGAAATTCAGGTTGAACCTAGAGAAGGTGGCTGTGATATTTGAAAATGATTCCATTCTGACTCATAAACTGCTCTAAGATTTTATAGGCTCCGACAAGCAATGCAACATGCCTTATTAATAAATCTGCAAATGGGAAAACGTACATTAGCCTTTTGGTTAGGCATTAAACCCAATGTCTTGTTTGTGGTGGTTTTGTAGTGGACAATGAAGTAAAATGTGTATGGGAAAATCTACATGACTTATCAAGATAAAAAGTGATTTTATGTCTGTTATGCGATTGATTAATTTGTTGTAGATGGAATTGTTAACAGTGGACACTCGTTCGGTAGTACTTAAATATAACTGGTTAGTGATAACAGTGGCTTGTGTTTGAACAAATCTCTTATTGCTACTGAGCTGAGTTACAGAATAAAAAGAATAACGGATGGCTTTTCCACGAGAGAGGAGTTACAGAATGCATCATGATGAAGTGACTAAATTTTATGCTGTGTAATATTTCATTCTCCCTGTAGTTTTTTTGCTTTCAGTTATCAAGTTTATTAAAGGAATATTTTTGTTAGGTTAATAGGATCTTGAAAGATGGTTAGTATCAAGTATTTGATCAAGGTTTTTAACTTTCAATCATGGTTCTACAGGAATGGTGGCAGCTCTTACCAATGAGAGTGCAACCAGTAAATCAGTGTATTTTGCACACTGTACATCAGAGATGATATTTATCACACATTTGCTGGCAGAAGAACCTGAGAAACTTGCTGGTCCCCTGTTGGCTGATACTTATGTAACCTTGTTGAAAGGTCGCAATGCATGGTATGGTCAGCAGCTGGCCAAAGGGGCGTTGAACCTTGAAATGGGTGATAGCATTAAGGGCAAAGGGATGATTCAGGTATTGATAATTGTTACTTATAGACATAATGAATAAAAAAAAAAATGCTCAATGCTATTGAGCTTAAAGAAGTCTGGTTTGATTGCGGCTCAAGTTCTGGTTGTGTGAAGTTGATTGCGGCCATAGTTCTAGTTGCCTGACCATCTACCATTAACAACAATATGAGTTTCTATTTTCTTCTGTTTTACCTCTTATCTGTCTACCTGACATTTTGAGCCCACTTTTCGAACTTTGCAGGGTGTCTCTGCAGTGAAAGCATTTTATGAACTACTAAGTCAGTCCTGCTTAAGTGTCCTGCATCCTGAAGAAAACAAGCCTGTAGCTCCTGTTGCGCTTTGCCCCATAATGAAGATGCTATATAGAATACTTATAACGAGGTATCTTTGGACACATTATAGATAAAAAGGGAAAAGTACACTTAAGTACCCCGTGATTTACGCGTTTTATTAAAAGGGGCTTGAGATTTTCATTTTTGCACATAAGGACCTATAGTTTAACACCGTTAACACTTAAGGGACAAAGTGACTAGCGGTGTTAGATTTTTTGCTGATGTGGCTGGTATGCGCTGACATGGTGATGACATGGCAAAACGTGGCACTGACATGGCATGCCATCAATGCTACGTCAGCAACAAGTTAGCGCCACATTAGCAATTTATTATTATTATTATTATTATTATTATTATTATTCTGATTATTCTGGGACCTAAATGCAGAAAGTTAAAAGCACATATCCCTTAAGTATCAAAAGCTAAAATCATAGTTCGGACTCTGAATGCTAAAAGTTTAAAATTATATGATACTTAAGTATACTTTATGCTTTGATTTACAAATCAGTCTGTAAATATTATAATCATTTTTAATCTCTTTGCCTCTGTCTCTCCCTTCTTTCCCTCTCAGAGATGGAGTGAGGGAGACAGAGATGGAAGAAACCAAAATGGGAAGAGAGAAAGGGTGAAAGAAATAGATAGAGGGAGATAGAAATGGAAGGAGAGAAACAGGGATGGAGAGAGACCCAAATAGAAAGAGAGGGACAGAAAGAGATGGATAGAGGGAGAGAGACCTAAATAGTAAGAGAAATGGCGAAACACATGGACAGAGAGAAACAGAGAGAGAGAGAGAGAGAGAGAGACAAGAGCAAATGGACTATAATAATTATAATATTTATGAACTTATTTGTCAAAATATAAATACTTATTTGTAAATCAAAAGTAAAATACGCTCAAGTATCATGTACTTCAAACTTTTAGCATTTAAGGCTTGAGCTTTCCCTTTTTTAGCACTTAAGGGACATGTGCTTTTATCTTTTGATACTTAAGGGACATGTGCTTTTAAAATTTTGCACTTAGGTCTCAAAATAAATAATAATAATAAAATTACTGATGTGGCGCTGACTTGTCGCTAACATGGCATTGATGGCATGCCACGTTTTGCCACGTCATTGCCATGTCAGTGTATACCTGCCGCATTAGTAAAAATTTAATACCATTAATCACTTTGTCCCTTAAGTGTTAAAGGTATTAAATCATAAGCCCTTATGTGCAAAAAAGAAAATTTCAAGCCCCTTTTAATAAAACACGTAAACCACATGATACTTAAGTGTACTTTTCCCTTGATAATATGTAGATTGTTGTTCATAAATACCAATATACCTATCCACCCACATACGCACACTGCATGTGCAGTAGTAAAGTTGGACTAGGACTTGATCAAGCCAATATCTGTGAACACTATATCTGTTCTTTTATGGACGCCACTTTTCTGAATTCATATGTTACATTAGGCGCAGAAGTGCAATCTAATCCTTTTCATGTATTCGAATGTCCAGGGAGTTTCCTGCACGGGCCATTCTTCAAGTATTAAGGGATGAAACAATGAATGACCCAAAAGATCGCATTGAGATAGCCCAAAGCCATGTTTTCTATAGACCGTCACTCCTGGGACAGAAACCTTGATGATGTAATACCTACCGTTTGCATGTTGTGTTGCCACTTGCCAACAGATCCATGTAATAAGCTATCTAATGTAGTTCCAATCTTCACAGTTTTAGGTTTCGAAGCTAAACTTTTTAAGATAAAAAGGGTAGGTTGCAAGTTGGTTGTTGTGTTGTATCAATTCCTTTATTTGTTGAGTTTGGCCTATGCGAGTGCAATGAACAGGCTTGCATTTTATTTTTCAGGGCTTGTTAGACTGTTTTTTCTTTTTTTTCTTGCACATTGTTGTTAAATAAAATATTTTACATTTATGTGAGACTAAAACCATATGATCCTTTTGGGCAGCAATGAATGAAAAGGCACGTTGGGAGCAATTTTGTTTGTCCTGATGTGAGAGCCTGAGTGCCAAAAGACACCACTAAAATCCTTTGCAGAAAAAACCCTATGCAAGCAGTAACACAAACTTTTGGCTAAGCAAAACTAATGCTCAGATCAGCTAATTATAAGGGGTCCAAGTCAGAACATCTTCAAGGACGCGTAGAATTGATAGGCCTGCATTGAAAACTTTAAGATCTTACGCAACTCTTAAGGGCAAAGTATTCAGTAGTTCACTATATAATTCACATTGGGTGGTTGAAGTTTGCATCTCCTGGCTGCATACTTACTTCTTGCACCATTTTTAACTGTGGCCTAAGAATTTCACCTCACCATGGAGTTCATGAAGCAGTATCTATGCATTTTCTTCGTTTTAGGAGCTTGGACTTCTCATTCCATGGCTCGAACCTTCCAACATGCATCAATGTATGAGAGGCATGAGCAGTGGATGGCTCGTTCTGGAGGGGTATACAAGGATGCTAATGAGGAGATTCGTTACAAGATATTCAAGGAAAATGTAGAAAGAATAGATTCATTTAACAGCGAGGCAGGTAGTTCTTACAAACTTGGTGTGAATCAGTTTGCAGGTCTTACAAACGAAGAATTCAAAACTGCACGGAATAGATTCAAGGGTCATTGTGCTCTGCTCACGCAGGTCCTTTCAGGTATGAGAATGTCACTGCTATACAGAGTAGGATGGAATGGAGAAAGAAAGGAGCCGTAACACCTATCAAGGATCAAGGCCAATGTGATAAGTACAATTTTTTTTGGAGTGATCACAGTTCATGTAAATTGAATCAGTTCTAACTGTTCTTTTTGTCAAAATGTAGGTTCCTGTTGGGCGTTTTCAGCAGTGGCAGCAGTGGAAGGAATCACAGAGATAAAAACTGGAAAATTAATTTCCCTTTCACAGCAAGAGCTTGTTGATTGTGACAGGAGCAGTGAGGATCAAGGCTGTCAGGGTGGTCTGATGGATGATGCCTTTATATTCATTGAAAAACATGGCTTAGCCAGTGAGGCCACCTAGCAATACCATGCAGCTGACAGCACTTGCAACACCAAGGAGGAAGCCAAACCTTCGGCCAAGATAACCGGATATGAAGATGTACCAACAAACAATGAAGCTGCTTTATTGAAGGCTGCTACTAAACAAGCAGTTTCTGTTGCCATTGATGCTGGGGGATTTGAGTTTCAATTCCACTCAAGCGGTATCTTCACAGGGTCTTGTGGAACTCAACTAGACCATGGCGTTGCTGTGGTAGGTTATGGAGTCAGCGATGGGAAGGAGTATTGGCTGGTGAAGAACTCATAAGGCACACAATGGGGTGAAGAACTCGTAAGGCACACAATGGGGTGAAGGATGCATACGAATGCGGACAAATATATCAGCAAAGGAAGGCCTCTGTGGCATAGCAATGCAGGCCTCTGTGGCATAGCAGTGCAAGCCTAATGCCTAATGTTCAAGATCAAAACAAGCATCATATATGTATTATAACGTTTATACTCTACTTTCAGTAATTTCTCTCTGGTTGTTTAATATCTCAGCAACAACTAGAAAAAGTTTCGCACCAGAAACGAGCTTGTGCATCTGTTATTATCATTATATATGGGGAAAGTATCCTTGGATTCTTTACTAATTCTATGGGGAAATTTAAAGCTTGAATTAGAAGTTTATAAATTTGGAGGAGGAAACGACTTGCAGAATGGCTGCATCAGGAAATGAAGAACCCTTTTGGCCTGTCTCATCCAAGATACAACCAATTGATAGTTTTGTACGAAAACTGGTACTAGCTTTTGCTAATATGTTCAATAAACTGTTAGGCAAGATAACATTCATATTATGATTGAATAAATGATCAGACGATGTTTGAGCTTTGAGGTGTATGGACACCTACCTCCATTAGCATCATTAAGATACAGTTCAACCTCTTACTGGAAACTTTAGTCCTGTATCAAAGCAATATTATCAATGGAAAATATGATCTATAGAAATTTATATAACTTTACTGCTGTGAAAAACAATTACAATTAACAAGAGTCACGGTGTGGCCCACTTGATAGGCACTCCTATTCTCCTGTAAGGGAGGTTCTGAATTCAATTCACCAAACAGGCAAACACTTAAAAAAAATAATAACCAAAAATATGATCAATAAAGAAGTTATTATTCCTCCTGTTGCATTCAATAAGTCTGTGCCAATGAAATTGAAATAATTTCTAAAAGCTGTGCAACCGCAATCTTTTCCAAAAAAAAAAAAAAGAAGAAAAGAAAAGAAAGAATGAAGGGTTTAATCTATTGCCCCAGTGGTTTCAATTAAGCACGTTTACAAGAAGTAAGCACATAGTCATCCAAAAATTGGCTAAGTTGAGCGCTGTACAGTTTTGGATCATTTCTGAAATGATCAACATGAGGTGTAGACACAAAGTTGCAAGCCATGACCTCATGCCCAGCCCTTCGCTGATCCTCTATAAACGATTCCACAGACATTGCCGGGATGACTCTATCTGCAGAGCTATAAATATATAGCTGTGGACAGCTAGGTTGTCCTGATGATAATAAGCTTAGCACATCAGAGAGCCTCCTGTAAAGAAATAATTAAATACCACATAAGTTTCTGTTTATGAGGATTCTGTCAATGACATTATTATTTACTTATCTATCATATCCCATTCAGATTCATTTTTGTTGGCAAAAGCATTTACCTGTTCACAGTAGGAAGATTCAAAATCACACTAAAGAACTTCTCCAAAATTACTAATAAAGCTGCTTCAGTTGCTGCAGGTTTGGGTTCTACCAATGTTTTGCTCCCAACTAATATCTCCACATTTGACTCATTTGAGCTCACATGTACTTTTGTAGCAACACTGTTCTTTTTTAGAAAAGCTGCAGAGAAACCCGATGCCCAGACCTAAACAAATGAAATCAAGTTCATATAAATTTATGACTCCTCCAAAATGGCAAAAAAAAAAAAAAAAAGTGATCATAGCGAACATCCTCAAAAGAAAAGATCAGCTGCAAAGTGCAAACACCAACATGGATCCACTCAATATAATGCTGAACATGTAAGAGAAAGACAACACCAAAAGGCAGGTCACCAGGCCAGTCTTATATTCTCGTTGTTCAAATGATAAAATAGTCACACAATAACCAGCAAAATGATAGAAGAAGTGAAGTATTTGTAGTTGGGAAGAAGGTGTACAGAGATAAAACTAGAAACCAAGATACAAATGAAATCAAGACTTGAATGATCATAGTCCAACATACTCAACCCAAAAAAAAAAATCCCAAACACATTTATCTTTACAAAAAAAAAAAAAAAAACTCCCCAACCAAAGTGAAGAAGAAGAGCACTTGCAACAGGCAAATATCTTCAACTTGATGCAATAGTATCACCACACCAAAAAAAAAAAAAGAAAAAGAGGAGACTTTTTCAACTTAAGAAAGCGCCAAAAGCAAAACTGAGCAGCGCCAAAGGCAAAATAGGCATGGAACGGTGAATATTGCAGAAATCAGTAAAACAATAACATGAAGCAAAAAACAAATGTATGGCATATACAAGAATGGTGCTATTGAGCAGCAAATTCACAAACTTCATGCATCAAACAAACAAGTCACCTGCATATGCCAAAACTAGTATTTTCATGTGCAAGCTATTAAAAAAAAAAAAAAAAAAACCACTATTTGCTAAAACAAAACGTACACATATGCATGCAACACTTACCTGGGGGTCAGGGGCCGCAACAGGTGCAGAATCCACAATACAACCCTTAATCCTTCCCATTAAAGAAGGATCCTGATTCTGAAACTTCTCCAGTACAACTCCATAACTGCAACAACACGTTAAACTAAACAAGTCAAGCCAAGTAGTTTCACAAGAACAGAGGGAATAAAAATGGTAGCATGCCTTTATGCATAGAAATGTACGAAAAAAAAAGCTTACGTTAACCATCCAGTATTGCTAAAAGTATGGAAAACCAGGTTCTTTCCATGTTCCTCTTCTAGCCAATCAGCCAGATGGTTCACAAGCAAGTCTATATCCTGTTCAGCTTTCCCACCAACTTGGTAACTAAGAATCTCTGCCATTGGAAATGTAAAAGTAATGGCATGAAATCCCCTTGAAGTATACCAATCCGCATATTTCTTAAGATGCTTCTGCTTTGATCCCAACCATCCTAACAGAACCACGACTGTCCTAGACTTTCCCAACGAGCAATCGAAAGACCCAGAAACATCAATAGCATCTGGCTCAGGCAAATGCCATCTGTACAATACATCAGGAGGGGAAGTAGGGATTGCATTCGTAAATGCTGTTGGTTTCGGTCCTTTTGCCAACTCTGCAGACTGATATGAATTAAGAAGAAGAGAAGAAGCTAATGTATTGGGGACAAATTTCCGAATTGAATTAGAGGATGGGAAGTTGGCGTTAGGTATAGGTACACGAATTCTAGTGACAAAGGACATGTTTGTCAGCTTGGAAACTGATATATGGGAAACCCATGAAATGTTTGGTTCTCGCACTGAATTAGATAATGAAGAATGTGACCGGTCTATGGCAGAAAAAGTATCTAATGATTTAAGAGATGGGAGTTTATCGGAAAGGTCAGTAGAAACAGAAGCGACGGCAACGGCAGCAGCTGCCACTATTGGTCTTTGAAGGATTCCAGACAAGGAACCCATAGCGGAGACAGAAGAAGAGAATCTCTCATAAGAACATGAAGGCAATCCTACAAAATATCAAAGCAGGAATAAAATACAGAGCCAGGCAACCGAATCTGACCACAACCCAGATAACCAAATATGAAAGGAGAGACAACCACCTGCACAAAATGGGAGCAAATCAATGTTGAACAATTTCTAAGATGAGACAGCAGCAAAGACAAGGCGGATTGTTTTTGGTTTTGATAAACAATCACATATAAATAAGACCAAATCCAATTCAAACAAGGAAAACATGCAAAGACTTGTTTGGTATATTCAATGGGATTCTTATTCTTACCTTACCTTAATGAAAGGGTCCAAGAAAATCGGGCTGTCAAGAGTCCTTTGACAGCCCGACTAACAACACTGCACCGACCAAGAAACTTCCTTTTCTCTTTTTATTTTTTTTCTTTTCTTTTATTTTGGAGTCAAAAGGCCTCCGTCCCCAAAACGCGTCCCTACAAATAGAACAAGTTGAACATGTTAATCTTGAACTGCGCTTGTTAATTACTTTATGATGGTGATTGATAGCTGATTAATAAAATCAATAATCTATTCCTGCAGTTTAGGAGCTCAAAAATATGATAAAGAAATCAAAGCACGGTACTTTCAATTTTAATTACCAGAAGAAAGGAAATGCATACAAGGAAGGAGGAATCTTTTCCCTCCAATTACCTGTACCGCCCCTTCTTCCCTAGAGTCCCAACCACTCAGTATTCTTAAAATTTGGAAGGACCAGACAAGAGACCTTCCAAAAGGCGTGAGAGGTATAATTGGAAAAAAAAAAAAAGAATTAACTACCACGATCACCGGAAAGTAACGAACACGTGGTATACAACAAGATCCGCTAAAATAACGAGTACAATAATAACCCCATCAAGCCAAAGTACTTTTATGCCCCTTACTACGCGAGGGCGACGAGTCGACATGGGAAGAAAAATGAAACTCAGTTTTTGCCCGGCGACCAAATTCCATTTTGAAAACGAAAATTGATAAGCAAATAAAAAATATAAAAAAAAAAAACAAAAGAAAAGATTTTATCTTTAGATTAAAGAAAGGAAGGAGAAGAGATAAAACATTGTTTAATCCCTAAAGAAATGAAAATGGTTGGGTACGAAAAGGAAGAGAACTGACCTGGGAAAGGGAAGAGAGGAATGCAAATTGAATTGCTGCTTATTGTTGCTCTTCGTTTGCCTTTTAAAAGTGAAGGAGAGAGAGTCCTGGTTTATTGGAGATGCCGCAGTGAGAGAGAGTCCTGTTTTATTGGAGATGCCGCAGTTATCAACAGAGAGAGATTAGATTTGATTCGTTGGTGGTGGGAGGTGCCGTGGTGAAGAAATTGGTGGTGGTATTTTCCACTGCGAATATTACGCAGGTTGGCTATGCCTTTAAAATATGTTTTTCTCTGGTTCCTCTCTCTCTCTCTCTCTCTCTCTGTCTCCCTTTGCTTGGCCTCTCTCCTATTTTCAACTTTCAAAGAGAATAATAATAATAATAATAATAATAATAATAATAATAACAATAATAATAATAGAAGGTATAAGATACTATCTCTTATATATATTCATATATAGAAGTCTAAATCAATTGTAGTGTTAAAAATAGAATCCTTGTTTGTGTCTTTAAGATGTTATTGTATTTGCCTACACTTCACGCCACTTTATATATTGCTTAATATTGGCATTTCTTACACAATTAATTAAAAAAAAATACCTGGCAAAGTTAATTTTCTTAATAAAAATAAAATTCTCTTTATTTATATTTGAAATATAAAAAGTAAGAAAAATATCAAATTTAAACTTTCATAATTATTTTTATGTTGAAAAAAAAGCAAGAGAGCTACCTTTTATGAAACGTTATATATTTTAACAAGTATAATCTGAAATAATAAAGAAAAAAAATTAAAATAAGAAAAATTGCAAAATGAAACACATGCTCTACAAAATGTTTTGCTAATAATTAATTAGTATTGGCCCGACTCCAAGCTTACCAAATTTATTGGTGGCAAAGAAAGTGGAGTTTTTTTTTTTTTTTTTTTTTTTGAGGTTGGCAGACTTCAAGAATATTCTGACAAATATTCTGAAAAAATTATATGGTGGACAAATTGCATCGTATGAAGATGCCGAAGGCAAGCCCATAAAAAGTTCTCTTTTACACGTCAATAAATAAGATGTGTCCTTTCCGGCTCGTCATCGCTCACCTGTAATACACAGAGAACGGTGAGTACACGGCACTAGCGACCCTTTATTTCTTATGTTTCACATTTAAGCATTGGAAAATGGGTACAAAATAACACCCCCTTTCCATCACTTTCTGGTTTTTTCCCTTTTGGTTCGATTCCAGTTTGATCCAAATTAAAGCAATCAAACAGTTAAAATTATTTTTCTCACAAATTAAACCAAACCGTCGAGCCAACATGTTGGTTCTAATCCAGTCAAGATCAACTTTAGTTTGAGGGGTCCATAACAGGTCAACCGGACTCAGTTCAGTTTTAAAATCGGAAACTATTGACAGATCTCAATCTCGTCCCAATTTCAATCTGGACCGTGGCTAGGCCTACTTCCTCGCGGGTAGCATATTAATGTTTCTAAAAACCACCGACACCCTCCTACAAGTATTCAAATTCTCACTCCCAGAACGTTTAGCGAAACGGCCTTTAATATAAACACAGCTTCCTCTAGATTCTAACACAAGGACGTTAATGTGGCCTTGGACAGCTAAAAATAAATGGGGCAGAGGAAAGGATGGAAAAGCTCCACTTAGAGAAAGGTTCAGAGTCCATGGTAAAGGCCAACGTATGCTATAGAACTTTGATCAACAATGCTGCATCAAGGCAAAGAAGATATGTAAAATTGTGAGAATGTGCATTATGGGGAGATTAAGAAACTTATCAAACAGAAAATAGGTACTGCCTATACCAAAATGCAGCCAGATTTTTGACAATACTGTATCTGAACAATTTTTGCAAAGTTCATAACTATATGCAACTCGTATACAAATTGAATGCAACAAATAAATAGTCTTTGTTTTGATGTCTAATAATGTCCATCAATATATACATTAGTTCAAGTTAACCAGCTTTCAGAATATCATCAGTTATGGCAAGCTTCAATCTCTGCAACATCAATTACTCATTAGTTAACATTTCCCGCAAAATTCAGTGTTCACAAGCAAGATAAATAATAAAAGAACAAAAATATTCACTTCCTGTTGTGAGCTTCAGTAAGGTTGTAACTATTAGTCCATAATTTTTGCCAAATGCAAACAATTTTCATCACACCTCCTATAAGCCAAATATATTGCAGGAAACCCTTCTTGAGCCTTCCAAATTCGACCTTGTATCAAAATGCATTAATGACAATTTCTAGCCAATCATGGAGGTTTTGCTTCTGGTTCCAACTTATGCCTGGTGAGAGATCATATCACTAGTCACTTTCCTTAATAAAATAGTGAATTATTTGTTCATTGTGAATGCAGTTTGTGAAATTTTGGTATAAACGACAATTTATTCCTATAGGGTCAACAAAAATGTCAGTTCCAAACTGAATAGGAAAAACACAAATTTGCATCTCAAGAGAACTCTAATGACGAGAAAACATTAGAAGAGATTAAGTAATGGTGTTGCTTATGGTTACCACAGGTTTCACAATATCTCCAGCTGCTATTCATTCCATCATTCCAGCTGCCAACAAGTTCTCAGTGAAACTTTTCCAAGGCTTGTAATCAAGCGTAGGATAGAAGAAGTAACTAAGAAAACATCATCAGTGAGACGGATAAATTTTAAAAAATGTAACATAAAACTCTATCAACTTTCAAATTTTGCTCTAACCTCTAATTAAAACTTATTTTCTTATCTCTCTCATGCCATGTATAATTTTAATCATTTTTCTCTCTATAGACAAAATAATTTTTCATGTGAAAAAAAAATAATTTTACACTTTGCATAAGAGATGAGAAAAAAATATCGCCTAAGTACCATGCAGAAGTTATTCACATCAATTTCTAGCTGAAAAATCAGTAATTGAAAGTCAGAGAGATTTTACTGTGCAAAATTTAAAAATTTAGAGAGTTTTATATTATATTTTAAAGTTAAAAGATTGTAGTGGTACAATTATATAAGTTCAGGAATAATTATTGAGATTTATCCTCAGTGAGACAGTGATTGAAAGTTTGTTGAATAAAAAGAAAACTCATTTCAACATGAATGTCATAGAGCCTATATATGAAACTGCATTTTGTAGGGAATTGCACTTCTAAATGAAAACAATTCACAGAACCAGTAAACAAAGTTCAATATGTATTGAGGTACAATTTACTATGAGATTCAACTCGTGTACATCATTCTTTGAGGCATTGATGAAGCTTCTCCATGAACTGCTTCGATTTAATGAAAGCAAAATTGAGAACAAATAAATTAAGCACAATGAGTTCCTCAAAGACCAAATTCAACACCCAAGAGCTGGAAGTCTTGAGAACCATTGTAATTACTAAGACCTACCTCATCTGTTTCTAAATGGATATATGTGGAATCAATGAATACACTACATTTCACCGGGTTCTCATCACCAAATAAAAGAAAACAGTTCTTGTAGAAACCATCCTTTGGTGGAAGATTCAATAAACAAGACTTTGGAATTGAGGCCTTCCATCTACCACTAGTGTTCATAAATCCTCTCTGTTCTTTTAGCATTAACATGAGACGATGTCTACGACCTAGAAGTTCCGACACATATTTCATATCACCTAGAGCTAAAGCATGGCGAACACGGGTGGATGAGACTTGTCCTCTATCCTTTAGATCATTCGAGTCAGTGTTTCCAGGATCTTTATTCTTGTCCATAACAGAATTTATAATGTAAGCCCGCATACCATACTCTTCACACAGCCTCAAAAGCTCGGATGCATCACCAGCAGCTTTATATCCAAACCGGTAGTTTTCCCCTGACAAAATAATCCATTGTGACTTTATTGAAAAATTACAGGCAATCAATTACATAAAAAAAGGGAAAATATGATTGGCAATGGAAACATACCCGCCACCACTCCACATACTCTGAGCTCCTTAGATAACTTCTCAACAAACTGTCGTGGGTTGAGATGTCGAACACTTGAAAAATCAATATCGAACTCTGATGGGGCAACATTATCACAGTATGGGGCCCAAGAGGTAAGAACCCTACTCCGATCACATTTAGCGACCACTGGAGCCCTGTTCAGACAGGTCCAAATGTCATAAGAAATGTTATTCTAGCTGTTCATGATCAGACAGGTTCACATGCAATGCAAGTCCAACCAACACAAACAAGGGCTGTTGTTTTCAATATTATCACAGAAGAAGAAAAGGAAACTGCTGCCGAGACAGCAACTAAATCCACCAAGTCATATGCACTCTAAACCCTGCGAGTGTGCCAATGCAAAATAGAAAGGATTGTCCAGAAAAAAGAAGTTTCCACATATAAAATGGACAGCTGTGGAAAAATAAAAAAAAGAATAAAATACATTATCCATACCTAGGCTCCCATCCAAGTACTTCTGCTATTCCTACAAAAGATAAAAGATATGGAGTTCCAACTTTTGATGCTTGAATAGCAAGTTCTCGATGACCAATGTGAAGAGCATCAAACTTTCCAAGTGCTACTATTCCTCCTGCAAGAACAGCGACCAAACAATCATTATTAAGAATTCTAGGAGCCCTAGAAAGATAAAAAGAAAGAGAAAGAAATATTCAACACTAAATTCCAATAGAGAAGCTCTTAAATCTTAATCCAAACAAGCATTCCATCCAGTTAAAAACGATACCACAACAAAAATATCCAAGAAGAGATTGTATGCCAAAAAAGAAAAGAGAACAACGAGGAAAAATAAGATCAAAAGACTTAATCTTTTATGGCAATATTGTAATCAATGTCACAAGAGTGTGCGTAGCAAGTAGAAAAATTAAGCTGTGAGATATAACAAAAAGGTAAACAGAATAAAAAAAGAAACCTGCCATAGGAGACAACCCTTCAGATGGGAGTTGATGATCATCTTCTTCTAGGCTTTGCACAAAGAAAATTCATCAGCTAATTGACCATCCATGAGATGTATTAGAGACACAGTTAAAACCACAAACACAAATAGGAACCTACCAATTATTTGATTAAACAGGCACCTAACTATAAAAGAGCAATAAATTTCCATGCTTTTCAAAAAACCGCAGGACAGAATAGAAGTAGAACCTGAAACGATCAGGAATAATGGGGATTTCACCAGAGGATTTGGATTGGAGGCTGGAAGAAGACACCATTCCCTGCTGCAATCGATGACGAAAATGACGATTATTACAATTGTCGGCGATAATAGTAACGGAGGAAGGTGTGAAGATGAAAGAAGAGAGCTGGACGATTCTGGTACTGCAAAACCCTAACTTGGGGTGGTGGTGGAGGCAGTTAAACTCTCGCAAGTGGTTGGAAATACGAGAGCCGCCGCCACCGAACATTATGAGCTCTGGATTTGAGCAAATTAGGAAAATAGGAGGGAAGAGAATAGAGAGAAGACGGCAACCAAAATCCTCGTCGACTTCTGCGACCACATGCTTCTCTGCTTTGCTAGGTTAGACAACAGAAAAGCCTTTTTTTTTAATATATATATTAATTAAAAATTTTAAAAATTTAATTTATTTTAATTATAAAAAATTGTATTTTTAATCTTGAAATTTAATAAAAAAAAAATGGGGTCTTAAATCTTTTGCTCTAATTTAATTTGTTATTCTTTTAAGATTTTAAAGGTTAAATTTCATATTGTACTAAATAAAATAAATAAATATTTTTTAAGAAGATTGTGAAAATAAAATTAATTATTTTTAATTAATTAATTTTATAGACATTAATTGATAAATTCATGTTTATTTTAGAAGAAGTTTCTTGCATTATTTTTTTAATGGTTTCTTGCTATTATTATTGGAGGTGGGGTTTTTTTTATCAAATATTGGAGGTGGTTTGCAATTTTAAATTGGAAGATTTTTATTGCCATCCAAATTCTTTAGTGGGGAATTTTTTTTTTTTTTCTTTCTCTTCGTTTAGTTGAGGGAGGAGAATTTGACTTATTTAGTATTGTGGCTTAATTTTTTTTAATATTATTTTAAATATTTTTAAATAATAAAACTATTAAAAAATTATTTAATTATTTTAAAATCATTATAATTAGATATATCAAATATAATTTTAAATCAATTTTTATAGCTTTTGATTAATATACTTCAAATAATATTTTTTCTTAATTATAATTAGAACAATAAAATCAAATAAATTATTTATAACTTAAAACCATGCTAGTAAAATATGAAATTTTAGCTGTTTTTATGATATTAAGAGAAATTTAAATATTAAACTTTTTTAAGAAAATATATTTTTCAATATACTTAAAACACTTAATTTTCTCTTAAAAACACTTAATGCCTTAAAAAAAAGCACTAATTTAGTATTGGGTAAAGTTATTATTATTATTATTATTATTATTATTATTATTATTATTATTATTATTATTATTATTATTATTTTGTGTTGTCTATAATCTACAGCTATACATGTTTATATTAGAGCTAAGCATTAAAAAAGGCTCTATAAGAATATGTCACATAAACTAATAAGAATGTTTAAAAATTTTTATTTTTATTTTTATTTTTGAATTTGTATATAAAAATTAATCTGTGATCATATTAAATATAAATTTTTATCTATATATTTTTAAATTTTAATTATTAAAATCTTATCTCAATAATTAAAATTTAGAATCCTTTTCATTGATTTTTAAAAATTTAAAAATTTTCTTAAATTTACAAATTCAAACATTATAAAACTTTACTCATCATATTATATATTTCTAAAATCAATTATTTTAATTAAATTTTTCATTACACTAGGAAAAAGGATAAATTATTTTTTAAAAATTATACATATATTTTTTCACTAAAAAGTTATTTAACAAATTTAAATATACATATTTAAAAATATTTCTTATATTTAAAATATAAAAATTTTAATAATAATATTTCAAAAATTATCACGTGATATATGTATTTTTTTATTTTATTTATCATTTTATTGGTATATGTCAAATAAATTAAAGAATTATTTATTATTAAAATTGAAATAAAATTATAATTAATGATAATTTTATAATATAATTATAAAAATATAAAAAGTAATAAAATATATATTAAATTATATTATTAAAATAAAATAATAAATAGTCAGTGTACAACAAAATGATTGGTATATATATCAATATAGAAAAAGAAATAATTTCTATGATTATTGAATTTTATAAAAAGTAAAAATATTTTATTATAAGAAATAAAGTAATTTAATATAAAGTTACAACTAAGCACATTAAATTTTTATAAATTTATTTTTCTAAAAAAATAGTTAATTATGAAAAATTCTTTTAAAATAATGAAAAAAAATAAAATCTACTCACATAAAAAAAAACATGCATAATATTTTATAAAAAATTTAATAGATAATATTTAACAACGTTCGCTATAATTTTTTAATAAAATTTGTCACCTATAATTTATCTATTGTTTCATAATTAATTATTTTATAAAAATAATTATTTTATAAAAAAATATCAATTTATAAAAATATGAATTACATTATCTTATTTTTTTAATAAAATAATTTTATTTTATAATAAAATAAGTAATCATATAATATAAGAAAAATAAGTATCCTTTATAATTAGAGAGAGAGAGAGAGAGGAACATGGATAAAGGCAGGACAAAATCTCCTGCTACATTCAACAGGAGATCAGTACCTAACCAACCGCTAAAAGTCTAAAATAACCCCCAAAAGACACCGTCTTGTACTTCAATTACCTAGCCCATTTCTGTACTTTCACATGTAAAACACCATTGCCACTCTACTCTCCTTGTTATGATCGTATTACAGTATTGCTCCACCCACAAAGGCAGAGGAAGAAGGAAGGGGAGATTAGGGGTTTTCTTTTATCAGCCCCAATCCTCAATTGCTTCTCATTAACAGATTCAGCGTTCTATGGCTTCTTCAATTTGCATAAACGAGATGCTGACAGATGACGAGCTGCGGTCGATTCTGTCCAAGCTGGAGTGCGACAAGGATAAGGAGATATTTGGGTTGGTATGCAAGAGATGGCTCCGCTTGCAGAGCACTGAAAGGAAGAAACTTGCTGCTCGGGCAGGACCTCACATGCTTCAGAAGATGGCTGCTAGGTTCTCTCGTTTGATTGAATTGGACCTTTCTCAGTCAATTTCCAGGTCCTTTTATCCTGGGGTTACTGACTCTGATCTTTCGGTCATTGCTAATGGGTTCAAATGCTTGAGGGTTCTCAATTTGCGGAATTGTAACGGTAAAGTATTTTTTTTTTGCAAAAAAAAAAAAATGTACAGTTTTCTTTTGGACGTGCCTGTTCGGCATATTTCCTTATCTGCTGCATTACAGGTATTACGGATAGTGGAATGCGGTCAATTGGATGTAGTCTTTCTTCTCTACAGTCATTGGATGTATCATCTTGCAGAAAGCTAACAGACAAGGGGTTGTCATCTGTTGCTGAGGGTTGTAGAGATCTATTTAGCCTACATCTTGCTGGATGCAGATTTGTTACGGATGGTTTGTTAAGAGCTCTCTCTAAGAACTGTCCTGATCTACAAGAGTTGGGCCTTCAAGGATGCACCAATATAACTGACCACGGGCTCACAGATCTCGTTAGTGGTTGCCAGCGAATCCAGTACTTAGACATCAATAAATGCAGCAAAGTTGGGGACACTGGAATTTCCGATCTTTCAAAGGCATGTTCATCTTGTCTCAAGACACTGAAGTTGTTGGATTGCTCCAAAGTTGGGGATGAATCTATATCTTCCTTAGCCAAATTTTGCAATAATCTTGAAACCCTTATCATTGGTGGCTGTCGAGACATCTCTGATAAGTCTATAAAATCATTGGCCTTGGCCTGTAAAAATAGTTTAAAGAATTTGCGTATGGACTGGTGTTTAAATATCTCCGACTCTTCATTAAGCTGTATCCTCACTGAGTGCAGAAATCTAGAGGCTCTTGACATTGGATGCTGTGAGGAGGTTACAGATGCTGTTTTTCAAGGTTTAGGAACTGTAGAAACTGAATTGAGGCTGAAGGTTTTTAAAGTTAGCAACTGTCCAAAGATAACAGTGACTGGTATAGGCTTGCTTTTGGAGAAGTGCAACACTTTAGAATACCTTGATGTGAGATCCTGCCCACATGTTACAAAGTCAGGTTGTGATGAGGCTGGCTTGCAGTTTCCTGAACGGTGTAAAGTAAATTACACAGGAAGCTTGAATGAGCCAGAGGTTCTAGTTTGAGACCCCAGATTTTAACAGATTGGAATTCTGGAGAAGTTCTATCATTGGAAATTCCTATGCAATCCCTTCCTGAAAAGTCAATTGAGTATCATAATGAACAAAGGCTTTTGCCAGCGAATCTTCTCCTGTTCTTGTACAAACTATGCGTTTGACTTGGATTAATTAATGTTTGGCATCTATTATCTATTTTTCACCTTGGTTTTTATGTATATTTTGCATGTACATTGTTTCTTCTGTTGTTTTGCGTGTCTATTTATCTTTGTTTTTTATTTTCTCTTAGTCCTTCCAGCGGTGGAATGTTGTTGTAAGATGTTCATTTTCTTGGTATAATAATAATAATAAGATCCTGTTTATGATCCCTCTGCCTCTTTTTTCCTCATTCTTCATATAAATGATTTGTATGCTTTTCTATGGATGCAATTAAGCAGTTGGGTCCTTCTGGTTTATTTATTTAGTTTTTCCAATAAACTGAAAGAAGCCAGCTTAAGAATTCTTTGACGACTAATTAGATGATATTTTAAACGATTCCAGGTGGTGAGAGAATCTGGTGATGTCAGCCCAACCAAACAATATTTGAGCAAATGAAAATGAGAAATGCATTCAGGTGTGACCACTTCAGGAAGGTTTCATCTGGTTTATTTCCCTGATCTATGTATTTGCTTCCATCTTTGAATCTTACATTAGTTACTGTGGGAGTTAGGGATTTTATAATTTGAATACCTAATGGAATGTGGGGGTCCTGATGTTGGAGTTTGTTTAGATATGCAATGGCAGTAGTGTTTATGCCTACCATGTGAAGGAATGGACGGGGAATCGTGGTCTGCTACTTGTGACAGATGCTGCCAATAGAGGATGAAACCATTTTGTCAAAAAAGGCTCATCTGGTATGGTTCTAAATTCCTAAAGATTCTTTTCAACACCAGCCACCAACTTTTGCTTTCCTAATTTAGTGGATTGTGAAGGATTAGCTGTTTGAAAGCAAGTTACTTTCAACAACCAGACTAAGGTGCTGCGTATCTTCTAGGATAAGTTATCAAATCACATTCAGAAACTAATTCAGGTGCGAATGAAATTATCATAGCTCTTCAAATAAAAACTGCTGTGAGATTAAAATTTTGTACATAGATGTTAGCAAATGAGGTACTTGTTGTGAGGTTGCAATTGTGTCCATTTAGGTAGTTGCTATAACTATCAATGCAACTTGAGAACCTAATAGCCTAGTTGCTCCACTAGTTTTGGATGAGGTTGCAAGCACACGTTTGGTTACTGGTTTTCAAGTGCTTGTCAAGCAGCTTAAAAACTGCAATCAGCCTTTAAAAACTTGGTTCTGACCTGTTATCTTACCTAACCCAGGCTTAATCTAAACAAACAGCCTTCAAAAGGTGCATGCTTGTGGAATTTAATCTACACTTAGTACAGAATTAGCTAGAAAAAGATAATTCTTCAAATAAGATTAATGAAAGGAAGTTTGAAAAATCTTGAAGCATTCTCATTCACAAAAACATCTGTACAATTTCTGTGGTCAACTAATTTCGTTGACATGTCATCATGCTGTTTAGTTACATTTGATGAAGAAAAGAAGCAAGGTTTTGTTTAAATCACATTTGGGTGGCTTGCATTCATCCAAGCTTGAGATATTGCTTGCTGCAGACACTTGAAAGCTTTCTGATAATTGAAGAAACCCATAAACCAGAAATCAAAATCATCGACAGTCACTATTTCTATGTACTTTTGTGATGGATGCTTCACATTTTCAGTTTGGTTCGCCGTCTTTATCTTTCTTAATGGGATCAAGACCTGCATTTAATTGGTATTTTTCCAGGGCGTTAGCAAGTAGAAATGTTAATGCTACTTAAGATGTCAGAAAGCAAGGATATATATATATATATATATTGTTGATTACCTTGTAATGGACTCTGACCATTTTCCCCTCCGGTGAAGAAAATTTAATTGATCTCTCACTGCAGAAGGCAATTTTGTCAGTAGAGATAAAGAGCATTCCAGCAATAGGGCCTGCTGTAGTTGACAAATAACACTGACAAGCCTTCAGCAATCTCTCTCCTTCCCTAACGGTAAAAAACTGTCGAAACACTTTCTTCACTCCTCCTACTTGGAGAATTCTAGCTCCCAAGCTGAGCTTCCCCATAAGAGTTTCAGTGATCTTGCTCCCCAGTCTCACTGCAATCACACGAAAATGAGATGAATTTAGCTATTATCCATTGTTCATTGAGTTTCTCACATTACAAGGGAATACTGCGATCATCTTACCATGCTCTCGGATTCCATGTGCAAATTTGTCAGCTTTTTTCCCCAGCTTGTTCATTCTTTTAAGCACCGAGTCTACTTTGTCTGCAATATTAGCACCAGCTGATTAGTAAAATGCCATCATCTGCTTAAAAAGGGAAGATAAAGATAGTGAGGAGAAGAGTAGTACCTTGCTTGACTGTGAGAGATTTATTTGCAGGAGTTGGAACATAGCATTGGGTAGCATTTTCAAAGAAAAGTCTAGGCATTTTCTGAACTGGTTTTGTTGCAGATATGATTGGAACTCCAATAACCTGTTCCTGAGACAAATTCTTCATATTTGATTAACAGGAAATAAAGAATATTCACTTCTAGCCTTTGCCTTGAAACTTCTGTGTGGATCTCTGGCACAACAGAATGTGCTTTGCTGGGAGAAATGTGATGGGAGCTAAGCTGCTTTGGTTGATCAAAACTTGTATTGTGCAAGTATATATAAAAGGATATGTTAGGTTGGTGAAACTCAGCTTTTCATTGCATGAGTCATCCATGGCTCATCCACAATGATAAAGGCATACAAATAGACTCAACATGATATATTTTGAGGAAAGATATAAGAAAAGATGACAAGTCTGATTGCTTTCAAGAGAAGATATTGTAGGCCCATTTCTTCCTATATTTTCAATTCTCGAAAAATCACATTAATTTTAAAAAATTCTCTCTCACTACAGATTTCCTAACATTCGAAATTCATTATCTATATGAGCATTAAATTTAGATCTCCAAGAAAGTGATCCTGGTTATAACTCTCTTGCATTTACATGTATTTGGACCCACTTTCTGATCTATATATTGAAACCAAATGAGATCAATCTGCTGCAGTGTTAGGGTTAGAACATTATAGATGGGAATAGAGCCAATGGGTCCCTGAAAATTTCTATGAAGAAAAAAGGACATCTTCCAAGGAAATTTGTGGAAAATCTCAAATGGGGCCAAAGAAAAAAACAAAATTTCTTGATTAGTTGAGACAGTCTTTTAGTCATACAATCCTAACCAACCCCATACATGCTTTCTTGTGATTAATGCCAAGTGCTGACTGTGTAAGGAAGTGTTATTAAAACCTTTTGAGCTGTCATTTTAGCTTTCTGATGGCTGCAACACTCCTGTATTCGCTATAAAAAATTTAGAAAAGAAGAAAAAGAAGAAGCCATCAAAAGTCATTTGAAGGACCATGTCATGTTGGATCAATCAAAAATCAAAATCATAGGCAACAGACATTTTTTTTAATCAAGAAATAAAGTGCAAGATACATCATAATCATGTTAATTACGACTAGAACTGATGTAAACCAAAGTATATTTATAAAAGCAAAGTGAACATAAAAAAAATCAAACAATATAAAAATAAAATCAATTTAACATTAAATGAGACTTAACCTATCAATGAGTTAACTCACTGAAGTTGTCTCTAAGGCTGTAAGGTCTCAAATTCGATTGTCAGTTAGAATGCCGGCAAGTCGACGATAGGTGGTTGTAATTCATCAATCTACCAAATTGGATTGCTGACTTTTTCTTAGATTGTGAAAGTCTCATTTACTTTAATAGCACCATTGGGATAAGAAATAAACTATCAGAAGGGAAATCTTTTTATCCATTGCTTCTTATCTTAGTGCTTGATGAGGTGGGGGTGACTGGGCAGCCATATTTGCTCATCTCACCGTTAGACCATGTTTGTGAAGTTGTTTCTGTTAAGATCTAAGAGACTACCAAATAAGACTTTGAATAAATCTTCATTGTTTACACGTTTAAGGGAAGCCAAGCACTTGCCATGTCATATCCACATCACCATCGTTTCTCATATGTGGTTAGGGTAGGATTCAATGGGAGAGTAGACGTGAAAAAGAAACTAAATTTAGAATATTATATATTATCTGAATCTATAACTATAAAGATTCCTCTCAAGCAATGAGGCGGATGCTGCATAAGCGAAAAGGGAGGAAAACTGAGGGAAAAGCTGGTCAATGGCTGCAGTTGCAGAGTAATCAAAGCTTTTTGCAAAGACATGTACATGAATAAATGTTGGAAGTAAAGTGTCATAATAATATGTGATGATATCTTTCAAGGAATAGCTGCTTGCTAAAGAGAACTTCAAATTCTGCCAAGTTCTTCTGCACATAATTATAATGTACGTTTTAATGAATGGAAATTGAGTATTTGGGTCCAGTCCTTGAGCAATGAGCATCACCATCATACTCTTACAGTTTCGAAAACTTCAAAGAAACCCAGAACCGCAAATACTCTCTCCACTATTTTTAAGCTCAACTGACATAAATCTATAGTGCATTGAAGGGAAGCTGATTCAGTTAATGGCAGGTGTGGCATTATATATGTATGGATGTTAGAGGAAAGCCTCATTGATGTATCTTTTTATATGTTCTTGTATGGTCTAACAATTAACAGGTTTATTAGGATTAAGATTTCCGAGGTATCTCAACTTGAAGAAGTAGTTCCCCATTTTATTAGCGTTACCTATCATGCGGAAACGACAGTGCCTTGAATTCAACTCTAGGTATATACAGGACCTGATTGACAATGATGTTAGAGCTATTCTTAAGAAAAGATCCCTTAAATGTGTCTGTTAGAAGCTATTAAATATTAATTTGAAATTAAATTCAATATATTTTAGCTGTAAGAACTTCAAAATCGCTAAACAACTTTTTCAAAAAGCTTTATCAACATCTAAAATGTGTTTTTCCATAAAAATAAGTTTAAACCACAATCTCAAACAGACCCTTAATTAATTCAACTAACTTATAATTATGCATTGCCTTTTTGAGGGTTCCAGCTTCTGGAAGTAATTCATGGTTTATAACAGTAGTCGGATACAATCTCTGCAATCATTTATTTGTCATTTTCATTTTGTTTCTTATTACTACTACCAAATTATGAATCTTCTGCAATCTTTTAATTAAATTGATGGCCTTTTCTTTTTTTCTGCTGATATGCTATTACCTGAATTCTCATAACAAGGGAGAAGAGGATTGAACAATTATTAGTAATGAGTGACTGGGGGAAAATTATAATCACCATTCATGTGTCTCTTTATAAAACAGAATACAATTGATGAATGCTAATTACAGCGGTTTTAAAGTCATTGGGAAGTGACTTGTAAATTAATCATCAATGTTTTGGGAGACTGCCTGCTGAAGACTTTGGAAAGTCTTGTGATAATTCAAGAAACCCATAAACCAGAAATCAAACCATCCACAGTAACTATTTCCATATACTTTTGGGATGGATTCTTCATGTTCTTACTCTTTTTAACTCTTTTAATATTTGTAAGTGGGATCAAAACCTGCACAAAACAAAATGGCATCTGTTTAGTATTTACAATGTTGTGAGCAGACAGAAAGACATTGGATTTTTATTTTCTTTTTGAGTTACCTTGTAATGGATTCTGAATGATTTGCGATTTGGAGAAGAGAATTTGATTGATCTCTCGCTGCAGAAGGCAACCTGGTAAGTGGAGACAAACAAGAGGCCTGCTATGGGACCTGCTGTGGTTGAAAGGTAACGTTGAGAAACCTCTTCTTCTTCAACTTTAAACAGCTGCTTGAAAATTTTCTCCACAACACCAACTTGAAGAATTTTAGCCCCTAAACTAAATTTTCCTATCACAGTTTCACTGATATTTGAGCCCAATCTCACTGCAGTTTCAAAATAATCAAAGTTAGAATTTAGATCTTATTCATTTTTTATTATCTCAACATTTGTAGGGGAAAATTAGTTACCATGCTCTCGAACACCTTGTGCAAAATTGTCAGCTTTCTTCCCTAATTTGTTCATTCTCTTAAAGACTGAATTTACTTTACCTGCAAAATAAAGAATAAGCCAGTCCCATTACGAAAACACCACCAGATTGGCCTGCAACTAGCTTATTTACATGGCATCAAGCTAAAAAACCTCTGCTTTGTAAAGAAAAAAAAAGGAAAAAGGAGATAGACAAAGAGTTATTACTTTGCTTGAATGTGGAATAATAGCAATTTGAAGAAGATGAAAGATGGCATTGGGTTGCAGGGTCAGCAAAAAATCCTCTTACTGGCCTTCCATGTGTATATGATTCTGAGTTGACTGGAATTCCAATAACTTGATTCTGAGAAGGGTTCTTCATGCTGATGGAAGATTTTCTACTTGAGAGACAAATTGGAAGAGAAGACTGCTATGCCTAATCAATTGTTTAAACGTGATGTATTTATTGGAAAAAGTTTATGGGTGGTAAATCTTTTACCTTTTGTGGCATGAGTCATCTAAGGCCCATCAATGACAGTAAAGGCAAGACAAAGGACATTTAAAGAGAAGAAAAATGAACCAATAAGCTTTAGCTTAGTGTTGCTACAATTGTATCCAAAACTGTGAAATCTTGAGTTCAAGTCTCTGTTGAAGCCAAATAAACTAAAAGAAAAAAAGAAAAAAAAGAAAGAAAAATGGGAAGATGGAAAGCCCTGGTTGCTTTAGAAAAGTTGTTGTACAAAGGTTCAAGCTTCCGTTTGAGAAATTCTACGAAGTATAACAGAAAAGAAAACAGGATAGGTGTTCAAACACGGTTAGTTTTTGCATCCCAAGTAGCTGGAACAAATTTCAATCATGCAGTATTAGCAAGCACTATGGCTGTGTGGCATTTATGCTTTTGAGTTGGCATTTAAGCAAGCAAAAGAAACATAAAAAAGTATTTGCAAAACAAATGCATTTTTACATATGTTGCAGAGTGAGTTATGTGACATATAGACTTGGTTAAGAAATCTCTTCAATGAATCTTCTCTCTCTTTCGTTATTTCACAATGAGAAGGACTAATGAAAAGATACTTACTAATCACTCATTCCAACTGCTTATGTAATCATCTGGATTACTACAATTCTTTTGGCACTTCTTTTGTTCTTTTGGGTTCTTTACGGAGATGTGGGAATGAAAGGTTAGCAAGCACTAGCAGACCAATAGACCTTGCATGCGTGGTTATAAATAATACCTCATCTCTGCAATAAACCATGAATGTTCGACAGTGAAGTTGTTATCTTAATCATAATTCAATGCCAATTACCATAGGCATTGAAATGATTAAGTGTTGAAATATTTTTATGAAAACAATTTTTATAGATAGATTTAAATTGTGGGTTTCAATTACATTCCAAATTTCAGGCACAGCTTTGATACATAAATCCCATTATATAAGGTAAAGAAAGATGGTGTTTCCGACTTTCATTGATCTTTGGCTCCAATCGCACTGCAGTTTCCAAATGAACAAATTAAGCAAGTTTAACCTTGAAAAAGAAATTCAAAGATTGAACAATTTCCTGTTTAGCTGAGGAATCTTAATCATCATTTTCAAGTATGAAGGCATAGACCATAGACTCATAAAGATATTTTTTAATGTAAAGATAATGAGAAGGTGGTGTGAGCTCGGTTGCTTCCTTTTCTCAGATTCTCTGACACATACTTGTCTGGCTCTTTTCGTTGTGCAAGACTTGATCAGGGTACGTACATTTAACGGAATTTAACAAAAGATATGCAAACATAAAGATGGGGAAATTTTCTTGAAAATTTAATTGAAAATGACTCAATAATTTATATAGTATAAATGAAATTCAAAGGATGCATTAATTCAGGGAAGGAAATTTTTCGTGATTCTGTGAAGGAGATAAAGAATTCGGTTAGTTGGAACAACTTTTCAATCATGGAAAATGGAAATGCAATCCTAGCAAGCATTGTGTGAACTTGTCATATATCCTGCACTGAATCTGCCACGCTGTGGGCATTGAAGCTTTTGGGTTGGCTTAAAAACTTTTTGATGCCATCCTTCTTTTTTTTTCAAATATAAGCAAAGGACAGCCGAAAAATGAAAAAGTATACTGGTAAACAAAAAGGGGGCTACTGCATACTTAATTTCATACAAGTAATTAACAGTGGCCTGAGTTATTTCAAAAAAAAAAAGGCTTGAGAAAGAATGGGAAAATGAGGAAAAGTGAGAAAGAAAGGGAAAATGAGGAAAAGTGAGAAAGAAAGGGAAAATGAGGAAAAGTGAGAAAGAAAGGAGAGAATAAGAGAAGAAATAGCAGAGAAGGGAAAAAGAGGGGAGAGAAACACTCACCCACCTCTTGCATCATCCCAACCATATCACGTAAGCCATCTTCAGAGCAAACCTAACTATAACTCCCAGATGAGTGCTTTGCACCATCACATATGCTTGCAACCCGCAAGCATAACCTAGGCAAAAATTTGACAGCAATTTATAAAAGAAACAAAATAATTGCAAGGCTAAGCACAATATGTGCCAACATATGCTATTCATAATAGTGAAAAGTATATATGGGTTCTTTACAACTTTGGCCATTACAATTAAAATACCATTAACTGACTATTACTGAGACTAAGCACTAAGCATTGTAATGTAAAACCAAAAAAGGTAACTAAATTGCTGTCCTAACCATAAATGCTGCCATATTTTCCACAGCCGCTGCCTATACAAATGATGTTGTTTCCCTTCCTATTGGCTTATTTGATATTGCTACCAGAATAAACAAATGATATCAGACAACTTTTGCTTGTAACTATGCAGTCTTATTCAGGCTAAAATGGAGAAGCCACTAACCCAACAGTAATACAAGCAACTAGTCTTCTGTCTTTCTACATTTTGCAGCTAAACCATGCATATCACCTATGAGCAGTTGTTGGTGGCATTGGATATGTCATAGGACCCATGCTCATTGGTGCACCAGGTACCACTCCTGATACCGTTCCTGGTACTGGGGCTCTAACTCCAAAAGCCATGTGTGCAGGGGCAGAAAGATTAACAGGGGTGCCAACAGCTGAAACAAGGGGCCCTCCTATTGGCTGCCCTATGGATGGTGGACCATATACACCAACTCCTGCTCCTGGGGGTCCAGCAGGATGTTGAGGTGGTTGTTTGGACGCTTTGCCAGCAGACCCTCCTGCAGCAGAACCATTTGTTTGACCAGTTATTGGTCCTTGTGGTGCTGAAATGTCTCCATTGCCAACACTGGTGATGTCATGTATGCTAGATCGCCTCCTATCTTTGTTCATGGAGTTCAAACGAATGAAATACTTTTGTGCATGGCTAGCCACTTGTGTAGGTGTTCTCGTCACAACAAAGTTTCTTGAAATACTTCGCCAATCACCTTTCCCATATTTGTCCAAACCAAGAAGAAATAACCTGTAATCGAAGGATATAGAAATTAATTGTGTATCCCAGCATGCTACCCTTATAGATTCACCAGACTTTAGCCATTGCAAAATAATATTCATAATGCAACAAGAGAAACAACCCCCCACCCCACAAAAAAAAAAAAAATAAAATAAAAAAAAATAATAAAAATAATAATAATAATAATCATCCTTCAATAAAATATTAAACATTATAGTCCAAAAATACAACTCCTAAGAGAATACATGCAAGGTCAAGCTTTGTGAACCAGAAAACACAAAGCTTCCCATGTCAACTCCCAGGTCATAACCAAACAGTGCAAGTTAGACAGGTACATGGAAGAGTCGATGTATACAATTATAAACCTTTTGATACAACTAGATTGGGTAACTCCAATTGTTAAGAGGTGTATTCTATCTCTTGAAAGAGAAAAAAAAAAAAAAGTAAATAAAATCAAAGAAGTATTGTGTATGCATAGGATGGCATTGTCAGTCTCATAGAAAAAATAGCACTATTGCAATAAAATGATTTGATGGGTTACATAATACATTAAATTCGCTACAATTGAAAAGGAATACTAAAAGGAAAATTGTTCTACAGGCTCAAAAACAAATAAAGCATTGAATTGATGCAGAATGTACAGAAGATATGACAAACACCACCAACAAAGGGATCTGAAATATTTGTCAATGAAGGTATGAAGACCACTGAAATAGAAAAATCATTATTGAGACTACAGGAGAATTAAAATATCGTTACCACATTGAGAACAAAGCAGAAGGGAAATACTAAACCAGATGAGGACTTTAATGTCTTATATTAGGAAATAAGAATAAAGATTAACTGCTTAAGTACACCAAATCTTCACACAAGCCAATGTGCTTTCTTTATAATTAAGCATATTTATCTTAGGCAAGCCTCATCTTTACAATGCAATGAAGCAAATTTTGCACAAAAAATGATGAATTTGTCAGTTCATACTTCAGAACATACATTAAAATTCCATATATTTGTGTGGATGTCCAAAATGTACATGGGAAAATGATGGAGCATTTGGTACACATTATTTTCTCAGTTGGTTAAATATTTCCATTTAGCATTTTGGTCGATGTTCTATAAGAAATTTCAGTTTCCTAATAAACAAAAAGGATATGCTATTCAGTTTTGAGGTTGGTTTCAAACCCTGGCAGCCAATACTAGTCACATAAATCCCTAATGTTATGCATAACGCTAAACTAAATAAACAGTCATCTATCATCTTTCCATCAAGGCAGGTTCTTATTGACTTTTAGAATTTGCCTTCCCAGATTTCCTACCATATTTTATTGCCTCTCAAAATCTGTTTTCACAAAGATCAATATAAATTTTGTGCTCTACCTCATGAAGACTAAAACAGAACACAAAATTAAAGGGAAAGCCCCACACATTATATTCCTAATCCAAGACCACAAAATGGTACCCTTCTAAATATTTAAATAGAAAAAAAAAAAAAAAAAACAAACATTAGCAGTGTGGTTAATATCCATTACCACACAACAATGCAGAAACAAGTTTTAGAAAAGCACAATGATAAGATATCAAGCACTTGCTCTACAGTGTCCTAAAAATGTCTAAATGTATCATTGCTAAACGTTTATCCAACATGCCCAAATTTGACGTCATGGTTTTTATTTTAACTTTTACCCAAAATGTGCTCAAAATTAGCAGTACAAGTTAATTTACAGTGGCTAAGCGCCCATTCTATTATTTCCAGAGGTTAACTCCAAACATTTGAAAACACTTGGACACTTGAAAATTGAAATTGGTTCCCAGGAATATTAACTTCCTCCAAAAATAAATAAAATAAATAATAAGGCATCTGGATAGTTGTGTGCCACACAATTAATAATACAAAATTCCTATTGAACATAGAATCAATAAAGGCCATACATACAAATTGTCCATGCACGTTAAAGGAGATACCACTTTTATTTTCACATTAATATCATAAAAATATTGCTTTCAATAAGTCACAAAAGAGGCCTGGATCACTACAAAACATAGATTCAATTTAGCATTGTTTCACAAACAGTTGACAGAAAAAAAGAGACAAGAAAACTTCTAGTCCCACTAAAGCCTTTTAGGAATCTCAACTAGCAAAATTTACCTAAGCGTAACCATTAAATGTGTAAATATGCAAAGAAATTTATCAACCAAACTCTTTTATTGTTCACAAGACTATCTTACGCATTAGCAAAAACAACTGGAATTTAGACCAGGAAAAAAGGGAAAAGTAAAAGCTCTCATTAGTAAGGAAATATTGCAACAATCTATACATACAGGCTTGTCATTGGCAACTTCAATGAAAACAGAGGCTCCTTGCCAAAGACAACAGGAAAAGAAAACTGTGAAATTCCAGTGGAAATCAATGACTAAAAGCAATAAACAAAACTAGTGGTGCCTTGAAATGCTAGTTGATACAAGAAGGAAACCTATTAACCAACCCACTAATGAATAACATACAAAAGGATTTTAGAATATAACTAGGACCAAAACCCAGTAGACTTGGATTACCAATAGCCCCAATACGAGCAGGTCAAATTTAAGGCACCCCCCCTCATGGCAGAAAAGACACTCTAACAGGTGACTAAAATCTTACAAGCAAAACTTGAATATAACAAAATATAAAAACAACAAATATCTCATCAATGAGTACTGAAGACCAAAATCCATAAACTACCAAAAAAACTCATATGTAAGGAATTTTATGGCTTTTCATGTTTAAGAATGCCACAATTAATTCAACAATGCTCAGACCACAGATTAATTTTGCAAATCCACAATAAAAGTAAGCATCAAAAAGATTAAAAGCACAGTTCTTCAGAAGGATCACCCAATTTCATTAATTAGATGACCTCAGAGTTGTCTCCTAGGCAATTAATATCATTCTGTCAGTTATTCACATTTCTGTTCCTCTCCATTGCTTGTTTCGAACTAATAATTATATTTGTTTAGTTACAACAAAAAATTCTGGTTAAGATTTTCTTAAGCTGTTAATTAGCATGCCTAAATCAAATCCAAACCACATCACAGTCAATGCATAAACCATGGCCAACTAGTGTTTTCTCAATTTTAATGTGAGGGAGAAATTGAAATGTTGATATTCTCTCAAGAAAATTAACATGAAAAGAAACTACAGAAACCATTACAGGATTAGGACCTCCCTTTTCTCTTAATTTTTGATAGGGCAAAGGATCACAACACGTTAAGCAGAGAAGAAATGAATTTTTTTTTAACTTTCTCAAAAGAATTCAAGGGCAAAAGGATGACACAAGTAATAAGCAATCTCTCATGTTGTTGAAACCACCAACTTTATTCGTCTACATGCCAGCCTTTCAAAACTTCCAAATTGACTACTTGACCTTTCAGCACATTTGGCAGCAATAATACAGTAACATATCAAGTAAGCCAGCAGAAAATCATATGTTGCTGAAGTTCATCAAATAATAGTAACTCACCCTCACCCAGTAAACTTGCTTTGAGGAAAAAGAAGTTTTAATAAAAACTATAAAAGTTGAAGCAAGGCTAAAGATTCCAACTGAATTACTAGGACAAGATTCTTCACAAAAAGATATAGCTAACCTCAAAAGCATGCAATTGAAGACAAAAACAAAAGAAACACTGATCAATAGATTATTAAACAAGAAAAACAATCATTAGCAAATAGCAAAATGAAAAGTCGCATATAACTTTGCAGGTGTACCAACGAATAGAAGTAACACAACTAAATAAATAAGTAACAATAAATTATAAATTTACCTGTGCTCATCCTCCGTCCAAGCAATTCCTTTTCGACGTTCTTGATCTGACCGGGACGCCTTATTTCCATGAGTAGACTCACTGTTATGATGTCCCAGGTGGCCACCCTTCTTACTAGTTCCTTCATCGCCAGCATGGCTCACTGAACCCTCTGAAAAAGAGTAGTTAGGCAGAGGCACACAGCCAGCTTCTATCTGATTCAAATCTTCAACCAGAAGTTCATAGTGAAGTTTAATCTCTTCTTGAGTTTTCCCAGGTACATCAGCTGCAATCTTCTCCCACCGATCTAGAGCATCCTCAGCATATGTTGCAAGGGCATTCTCAAATGCCTTATCCTGCTCTCTAGTCCACAAAGTGCTACAGCCCACTCCATCCACAGTCATCTAGACTTGTTTGAATCCCCAATCCAGAATTCACTCACAACACAAGGAAAGAAATCTACCAAAGGTGCTTTACAAGGTAGGCTAACCTATAAGCCAATCTCAAAAAGCAGGGATTTTCTAGAACAGTTCTTGAAATTTGGATCTGAATTATTTCTATATTTGGTATCACCAACAACAGGAGAGATGGTAAGCAGGATGTGCCAGGATATAGAGATAAGGACGAAGAGAAACAAAGAGGAACCCCCAAAAAGGCCAAGAGTGCTGAACCAGAGATCACCTCCAATAAAAATCACAAAAGCCCAGCAGAGTATGTGAAGAATTCAATGGTGATTTGCTCCACAATTAAAAAAAATGGCGCTTGTGAATTGCTGACCTATTGTTGAATGAAAAGCAACAAAGTTCAGTTAGAACATGAGAAATATCTGAAAACCATTAAATCAAAGATGCAATAAATTGCAATTTAAAGCGAATAAAAAAATGGCATATACAGAAATTAATGTGACGGTGAATTGAATAGTGAATGGTAATTAGGGTTCTGCAGAGTGAGATGTGAAAGAGACAATAAAGAAACCAAACAAAGAAGAAAAACCCAGAAACCGACAATGATGAGAACAGTTCTAACAGAAAAGGCCCACAAAACTTATCATTCAATATCTCAGCTTTTTATGCTGAAATTTTTACAGCGTAGGCTCCAGCTTCACATTCTTTGTTTTCTTCTGCAAATGTAAACAGATACTATCATTACATTGCATCACATATACACTGCACAATAGTTGCTATATTGAAAATGAAAGAAATGAAATTTACATTAACGTAACTCTTGAAAGAAGAGGGAGCCAATGCATCTCACTTGGGAATCAACAACGGGCAGAAATTCATATCAAAAATAAAAACTAATTAAAACAAAAGCTCCAAAATTTTTGCCCAATTCAAAACCACACGCATAACCCTTTTTGGGATCCAATCATATATCCTTTTTCTTCTTTTTCAGTCAATGAAATCCAGAAAGTAAAAAATTACCACCTGATATCTACCACAAGTTTAAGTACCCACAAGGCGATTCTCGAATCTTGGATATAGAAAACCATTAATTGAAAATAGACAAGCAGTGACCCAAGATTTTTCTATTCTTTATTATACAAGAAAGTTTTCTAACTCCATATTCCTACAGCTTTTACTGTTAGGTCCCAGTAAATGTGAAAAATGCTATAAGTAAACATTACCTACAAACTCAAGTACTGGCTCTGCCTAGATTTTGACACTTCAACTAACACTCAAAAACTCTACCAGTGACACAGACTATCCAAACATGAAAGTGAAAAAGCATAAACTCACAGTGCAAACCTTACTCCCAAGTGCCACCTTCATCTCTGTGTCACCTTTAATTTTTGTTTCAAAAAAAAAAAAGAATTAAAGCATAATCAAAACTAATAGCATTGATTTCATTTTATATATTGAAACCAAACCCAGATGTTAAGTAACGCAAATACCATATCAACAAAATAGAAATTAGGTCCCTGATAAGAACAAAAATTGGGAGTATCCAGAAACCAGATAAACCCAAAAAAAGGCAATGAAATAAAACAAAGAAAATATGAATTAGAAAAGGGCTAAAAAGGAGTGAAATTTACAAGGACACCCAACGAAATTATGAATGCTGTTGATGGGTTATCCGGAAAATAACAGGAAAGGAGATGGCCAGGAGCAAGATGGGTCAATTGGTCCCATCAGCAACAACAACAACTACTTGCTTACACATATAAGAACAGCTGGGATTGAAAATGGCTAGCTTCGAGTTGCCACACTATGGAATCTACAATACCCATTAATATCTATAATAACCTCTAGAGGGGAGTAAATGACTGGGTTTTGAGAGGAAAAAAGATACAGAGAGAGAATTGATTTTTTCTTGCTCACCTATCCAAACAGACAAAAAACAATATTGATTGTCAGTATCTAAGATTCCCAAAAGGGCAGTTGCAGAGAGAGAAGGATATATATATATATATATATTTGCACCTACATGCATCTGTAATATATATATATATATATATATATATATATATATACACATGTGAACTGAATAATTGATTACCAGTTGTTGGTGTCAATGAGTAATAGACAAAGTTTCAATCTTTGATTGGTGGGTGCTGGCTTCTTTTCCTTTTCAGTTCCTATCCTGAGACTAATATACACACGAGAAATGATGAGTCATAAAGGCAAGTATATTATATTTATAAATAGATATGTTGTTTAAGGACATCAAGGCAGAATTCGTCAGTGAGTTTTTTGAGCGCTGATCTGAATTTAAAAGTTTCTAATTTAAGATAAAAATTCCAGTTTTTATTTAGGTGTCTTTTATAAAAGTTAACGTGATTAATGATTTCGATTATTAGATAAAAATGGCAATGGCAATTGCATTTCCATGGTAAAATTATGCATGATTTTCTGTCCTATATTTTTTTTTTCCTTTTATTTATATTTTCTTTTTAATAAATTCTTAAATAAATTCAACTTATCATTTCAATTTTTAAATAGTTTCGACTTATCATTTTATCAATAAATCACAAATGTATTTAGTGAAAGTATTTACTTTAATTTATAAATTAATTAAAACAGTTTAAAAATCTTAAAATTAAATTAATAAATTTATTTGTAATATTTTTTAGTTTATCAAATAAATTATGATCAATTTTTTATTTTGATATCATGAGTATTATGTTTATAAATTAATTTAATTAAATATTTTATTATATTATTTTTATTTAATTTTAATAATAAATTTATTTACAGATTAATTTTTATTAAATATGTCAATAATTTATATGATAATCATAATCATTTTAATTAAATACATAATTATTTAAAAATTTTAAATATTTATAAACTTAAATTAATCTATAATAAATACAAAATGCTTATAGGTTTATTTTCATAAATTAAGTTAAATGCCCTTTTAATTTATTAAAATTAGTTTATGAGTGATTAGTATTTATAAATTAATTTAAACTGATAAACACTCATTTTATAATAATACAATTATAGATAAATTTTTTATTTAATTTTTAATTATTTTTTATTTATTTACATAATTAATTTAATATAATAGGCTAAATTTACTTAAAATCCCTTTTCTTAACTGGTTGTTGATGAAATAGTCATTTAGTTATCTATGTGCTATTAAGGGCTAGTGTATTATTTTTTTTTCCTTTTTCTAATGATAGTAAAAAGTAAAATTAAAATAAATAAAAGAATAATCAACTTATAATTTTTTGACTTAATTAAGAAAAATTAGTAATCTCCGATGACTTTTGTATTTTATTATGAAATTTTAATTTTAATAATAGATTTAATTTTGATTAAATTTCTTATATTTTAAACAACAAAAAAATATAGAGTTTTTATTTACCTCATTAGAATTTTCTCCTTAATTTATGATTGATAAAGAAAAATATGGTAAATAAATACATAATTATTAAATTTAAACAAAAATAGAAATAACCATTTAATTTTTTATGATTAACCCTTTTTTTTACTAATACTAAAACTCCCGTTTATTTTATGAAAAATATTTTTTTGAAAAATATTTTTCACATTAAAAAAATTAGTCAACAAAAAATATTTTATTAACTAAATGAAAAATTAAATTATTTTTAAAGAAAATAACATATTTTTTAAAAATAAAATAATTTTATATTTTTTAAATTTTAATAATTTTATTAAAATATAAAAATATTTATCATCTATAAAATAAATACATACTCTTGATTTAATATTTTAACTAAATAATAAAAAATATTTTCATTAAAAATATTTTATAAAAAAAGATTTTTTATAAAAAATATTTTCTATCTATAAATTATTTTTTGTGGAATTAGAATTCAATGACATTGGAGTGGAGAAAGCATAATAGGAAGAAAAGTGTTGCCATTGATCAAATGGGTGACGAAAGCTCATCATATCATCTTGGTATATATTGCATCATCTAATTTATAGATCGGAATAATTTAAAAATATACATATTATATTACTTAAAAGACAATTTTTTTTTTCATGTGATTTAATATATTTTTTCTAATTAAAATAAAAAAATATATTTTAATAAATGATAAAGTTTTATTTTTAAATAATAAAATGCAAAATTATATAATGCATTTTTAAAATGACTCTTTATATACGTGTTAAAAATACAAAATATTAGTTATGATTTATTGCTGAAAATCAGCAAAAGAAAATGAAACTTTAACGGATTGCTGAACTAAGCAATTAACGTATGATGTAGAAATAGTGCTTCGGATAAAGTGAGATTGCATCCCCACATGATTCACGTTAGAATCAAATAAAGCTGATTAAATTTTAAATTAATTATACCTATTTTTAAATCATATTATAATTAATTTATTTACTTTAATTAAATAAATTAGATAAATGTAAGCAAAAGTGTATTCCCTATTATTATTATTATTTTTTATATAAATACGTGCACATATTAATTTTATGAATTGAAAAATAAATTCTATTTAAACAATTCATATAAAAAATTTTAAAATTTAATCTGGGCCTATTGGTCAGGCTTTTTTTTTTGTCCATCTGTGATTTTTTTTTTTTAGAAAAAAAAAATGAAACATTAATATGGTCCATTTTAACGAGAAGCCTTTATTGGGCCTGATCAAGTTAGAGCCCTTTGACCAATGGTTTGGTGAGGACCGAACCACAGGTCCATTCGATTCTATTTTAGTTTTAGTTACGTTTCATTCAAATTTTAATTAAATTTAATAATTTTTTTTTTAATTTTCTCTTTAATTTTTAATAATTTTAATTAAATTCTTTCATTTTTTTAATTGGAAGTAAAATATACATTATTTCAACGTATGATAAATTTTAGAGCTCTGCACAGCTCTCGAGAGTTTTGAATTGAGCTAAAAAATTATATCCAACTTAAATTATTTTAATATTTTAATTTGATTTTGATTTTTAATTAAGAATTGAATTGTAATTGTATCAAAATCAAATGAGACCGAACTAAAAATCGAATATATATATATATATATTATATATTTTTAATATAATTATATATATATTTATATTTATTTATATATATATAATTATAAATTAAATACAACTTAATATTATATTTTATTTTTATTTTTTTTAATAATTTTAGTTATAAATATATTAAATTATTTTATAATTTTTAATTATAAATATATTATTATATTATATATATATTAATTTGTAATTATATTTATATTTTATAGTTAAATATTATATAATTAATAAATAATTAAAATATATATTATTATATTATATAAGATATTTAATCCTAAATTATATATGTAAGAATTATAAATTTAAAAATAATTAAAAGATATATGATATATTATATATTAAATTTAAAAGTTAATATATTTTTAAGAAAATAATTATATAAAATTATTTTAAGAATCGTATTAAATCGAATCGAAATCATATCAAATTGAATCAAACTTGAAGAATTAAGAATTATATTAAATTGAAATAAAAATAATAAAAAATTAAATTAAAATTATATCAAAATTTTAATTCAATTTCAATTATTAGACAGACTCCAAATCAAACTAGAACAGCACTTTCCTAATAAATTCTACACAAATATTATGTAATGAGTTTGGCAAAAATTTCTAAATTTCTCATAAATTATGAATGTCATGCGTACGTTGAGACATGCGAAGGGAGAAACGTGACGTGGTGTGCTTATAGCCGGAGGGCATTGTTTACAAACTGATAAGCGGTCCAAATCGCCAACACACTGAAATCAAACAGTGTCCTCTTTCTTCTCCTTGTTTTCTATTAGACCTAAAACAATGCCCAAACTCTCCATCTTCATTTACCTTACTCTAGCTTTTCTCTTTGTCTTACTCATCTCTCACAACCCTTCCAAACCCTCTAACCACCGTCACCGCCGTCTCAAGCTCCGTTCCACTTTCAACTTCTCCGACCACCACCACCACAACCCTGTCCCTTTCGACCCTCTCGTCGCCGACATCGAACGTCGCCGCGAGGACAAGCAATGGGAGAAGCACTACTTTGACCAAGCCCATCCCGAAATTGTTTCCCATTCTGACCACCATGACTCCGCTCCTGCCCACGAGGCTCAGCCCGAGTGGGATGATTTCGTGGATGCCGAGGATTATTTGAACGACGAAGAGAAATTCAATGTCACCAGCAGGTTTCCTCCTTTGATTCTTTGCTGTTTACATTGTCTGTCTTTTTTCATTGATTGAGGAGTAGATAACACGGATGTGATTATGTATTTTTCTGCTAAATTCTTTAGATTTGAATAAACTGAACAGAGTTCTGTGGTGGAACATTGTAGTAGTACCTCATTTTTTTGCTCTTTTAGGAGAATTTGGTCTAACTAAATTGTTTAGGTTTAACTTAGTTGAACAGAGCATTAGTGTTCTCTGAAGCTTATCCATAATATTGCATTGCTTTTTTTTTTTTTTCAGTAGAAACTGAAATTTAGTTAATTGGTAGTTATTATTCTCCTAATATTTCGCATTTGCTTATTCTATGGTAAACTATTTGATTGAGGAAATGCCTAACATGATGGGTAGGTTGTTGTTGCTTTTTCCGAAGATCGATATGGACCCAGTTGATGGTTACGTGAGCGAGCATGAATTGATTGAGTGGAACTTGAATCAGGCTGAGAGGGAAGTCATGCACAGGACCCAAAGAGAGATGGATATCCACGATAAAAATCATGATGGATTCATTTCTTTTGCTGAGTATGAGCCTCCTAGTTGGGTTCAGAATTCAGGTCAATGCCCTTGTTTTGTTTCCATTTTCAAACAGTAATTGAATTTGTTTATTTAACTTTATGAAATTAGATGTTCTGATTTTTTTTTGACATATTTTGTGTTTTAGGTATTATTGATGGTTCTCTTAAAATTATTGTCTGACGCATGGCTGATGTAGGCTTTTCTTCTTGTAAATTGCTGTTTTAATATATATATATTTAAAATTAATTTAGTGGGGTTGGTGCATATGTTTGTGTGCTTGAATTATTACTGATGCTTCATAGTTCTTGTTCCATTTTGTAATTGTTATATATGTAAACATTTTTTTAAGATATTTAAGGGGATCCTAGCCAAGCATGCTAGTTGCTAGGTGAGTAGTTGGAGATGAAAAAAATTAACACAATTTTGACTTTTCATGTTCTCACGTTTGATGGATAAATTAAAAGCATTTATTTGGTTTCATACTTGCCTTGCCACCATGAATTGTTCACCATGCATTAAAATTTCCTTGACAGGTTAGCATTGTCTAAAGAAGCATGCCATTTTAAGGGCGTAAAATATATAGAAATTTGTGAGACCTTAACTTTTCTCTTTCTTTGGGTGGTGACTTTTTTGCCCCATAATTTTAAGTGTAAAATCGACTATTCGTGGAACTGTGTTGTGTGGTGTGCATTACATAAGATTCACTTGGTAAGATGAAGATCTTGTTGAATTTGTTGTTTTTCCCTGTTAAATATTGTGTACTGAGCTGCGAGACAAAATTTTGTGTGTTATGGAACACTGGTTAATGCATTAAGTATATTTTATGCCTGATTGAAAGTTTAGTAATTGAAGGAAACTGTATAATGGACGAGGGTCACAGCAAACTACAATGATAATCACATTAAAATCAAGTTTTTGAAGTTTTCTCTTTCAGTATTTCTATTAGTCCTCTTGGATTTTAACATGGCTTTCTGCCGATGCAAAATTAAATGATGGGTTTCCTGGTTGTATTACTCTACCAAAATCTAAAATGCAAATTTCTGTTCTTAATTTCTAGTGTGGTTTCTGGCTTTAAACTGTTCAGTTTACTCTCTCTCTCTCTCTCTCTCTCTCTCTCTCTCTCCTTGGGATTTTATTACAATCATTTTCTCCTTGTTCTTTGGTACAACTGTGAGCCAGTGATAGCAGGTTTATGAGAATTCATTAATTGATTCTTTTTTTATTTGGCAGATAAAAATTCTTTTGGCTATGATATGGGCTGGTGGAGAGAAGAACATTTCAATGCATCAGATTCGGATGGAGATGGTCTATTGAATACCACAGAGTTTAATGAGTGAGCTTCTACTTTATTACCAGTTCTTATTGGCTTCTTCTAATTGATGCTTCTATTCCTGATTCTTCTATATGATCTCTTTAGCTTTCTGCATCCTGCTGACAGCAAAAACCCAAAGCTGCTTCAATGGTTGTGCAAGGAGGAAGTAAGGTGACAATTACATTACTTTCCCATCCCTAAGGGTTTTAAATTGACTCTGTTCTTCTAACCTATGCGTTCTTTGAAAAGCCTAAGGAAGTTGGAAATTGGAATTAATTATGGAATAAAGGAATAAATATAAATTTCAGGCCTCCAAACAATCTATTGAGATTGTTGTGCTCTTATTTAGGGATTTGAGAAATATTTCACTGGCTGCATTCCGACATTTATATGAGGGTTATTTGGCTCACTAGTTTTTCAATTTCATTTTATGGAAATCTTAGAAGGAATATTCAGTGGAAAGTATCTTGATCTGATGCTTTCTGTATTGTTTTAAATAAAACACATAAAATTGTTTTCAGAGGCATAATTTGGTGGGTCTCCCTAATACAATTGTATCAATCATATCCTTATATCCACCCATGTGGTTTAGCCTATGAGATGAATTCAGATAGCAAAGCTATTAATAAAGACGTGGAGAAATAGTAAGCACTAAAGATGTCATAATGTATTATGTACATTTGAACTCAAAATGCAATGATTTCTCTTCTCTAATGAATTTGTTGCCATCTACTTCTACTTCTGTGATGTGATTTCATTTGTAGTTACAGTTGATCTCATTGTTACTTCCGTGCTTTAGCTTAACCAACTGATTGCCTTTTTCTTTTCCTTAGGGAAAGAGACTCAGACGAAGACGGGAAGGTTAATTTTAAAGAATTCTTCCATGGGCTATTTGACCTGGTGAGAAATTATGACGAGGAAAGTCAAAATTCTTCACATATCTCTGATGATTCAATGGAGGCCCCAGCTAAGATTTTGTTTGCTCAGCTAGACAAAGATGGTGACAGGTACTGTTTTGGAATCTACTTATAGGTTATTGTCATTATTGAATGAATATCTTATAAGTTACATTGATTATTGAACTTGGCGTTGCTCTTTCTAGATATTTGTCTGACACCGAGTTACTACCTATAATTGGGAAGCTCCATCCCTCAGAGCGTTATTATGCAAAACAACAAGCAGATTATATCATATCACAGGTACTGGAGAGAGCTTTTATTTTAAGATTGTGGATGGATGTAAAATTTGTGGTTTTTATGTTGGTTATTACTGATACAACTATGTATATGTGGATATGCACTTGAAGCAACTTTTATATAATAAAAGGACCTAACCAAGGTACATGGGAAATATTCAAGAACTACCTTTAGATATTATAATTATTTCTTTTGCCCTATTATTAGAATAACTCATCAGTGCAGTCTTATAGTGGCTAATAAATTTAAATCGAACATATCTTCTGGAAGAAGCGACCACCGGCAACACTGTCATTGTTGATGTCCATAAACTAAGAATAAAATTTAACACGCTAAAATTAAAAAAGTTGCAATAGGTTCATCTACACATTTGGATCCCTACCTCATACCAGTCTTAACCTGTGATACAACATCCTACAAAGATAGTGTTCAAGTCGCTGAGTAACATGTGGGGACTTATGTTGACATCTAATTTGAGTGCTCTTCACAAATTGTTGTGAATTTGGTATGTGGGACAGAGTGGACAATTCTAGAAATTATGTGCAGAGATTTTGTTGTGTTAACATATTGTTGAAAAGTAATAATCCATCAGGTGCCTTCTCCAAGCACGTGTATACTGTGCAGAGATTTTATGTGCCAAAAGAATGCTGTTCTTTTGCTATGCCACTTTTGTTGCCACTTCAATCTATTGGGAAATGAGAAACAAAGGGAGCACAAATCAATTGTGTTCTATTCATTGTTTTTGTGCAGCTGTAAAATCTCTTTTGACATGATTTAAGGCATATGATGCACTGAATGTTGGCCTCTTTTTTTTATCATGTGAGAAACAGAAGGTTATCAAATGCCATTTTCTTAATTCAGTAGGCATGAATAAGACCACTTGTTTTTCATTCTGTATCATTTTGCCCAGGGTATAGGTGCTCCTTTGTCAAGATGTTCTCAATGTCATTATAATTAGATGCAGTTGCTTCATAATAGGTTTTGTGTTCTGGATGATATGGGTTATGAAATGCCTGAGTTTGCAGACTTTTCTACATGGAAGAGACTCTGTGTATTCCTGAATGTAAACAGTTATCTGATTGAAATGAGACCATCTGATGTGGTTTTCCCCCCTCCACTGGATCTCTCATGTCTGAGACATATTGAAATTGCCAACTTGTTCTTTAGGACCTTAGGGAGTATAGATCCTCTTAATTTCTACAGGGCCTAGGGATAGCTTCTTTTCCTTTGTTTTTCAGAAAGTTCACTAGTTGATTCCTAGCCATGAAGATTGTTGGCTTAGGAATTATTGTTGAACTTTTAAATGCTCATAAATTGTCTCTTGAGAATTGTGTTTGTAGTTTGTTCAGTGGATACTTTTATTTGGTCTTGTCTCGTGTTTTGACCTTTTTCATCTTTTTATCCTTTTTCCTTCTGAAGGATTTGTTGTGTCCGCTACCTCATCCCTTGAGACTATGGAAATGCATTGTGATGGTAGTTAAAGTGCCTTGTGAAAGAAACCTGATGTTATTTAGAAATGAAGATAATTAGTTGGGCTGTATTTGCTTTTTGTTGTAATAATAATATTGCAAATTTGCCTGGTATTAAGTATAGAAGCCATGTCACTGAACATTGCGTAAAACACATTGCAGGCTGATTCAGATAAAGATGGGCGCCTATCATTGACGGAGATGATTGAGAACCCATATGTATTTTACAGTGCTGTTTTCAATGATGATGAAGATGAGGACTATGATTTCCATGATGAATTCCGTTAATTTTGAACAAAGGTAAGCACTATGTTTTTTCACAACTTTTCTTTTGATTATGACCATAGACATTTTATTCTCTTTTTCCTCATCATAAATGCAGGCTACCAAGGAAAGAAAAACAGGAGTAGATTTCCAAATCTTTTTAGCACGAATTTTGTGCATTATAGAGTTAGTAATTATAAAAAGTTACAAACTTGAAGAGGATCAAGCTTCAAAGAAATCAGTAAATCTGGTGAGTTATTGTGGAATCATGATTTCGTTCATTATACGTAGTTATCCAGTGACTGCAGGGCTCGGATTTGTCTTATTTTCTGTTTTGTTTATTCAAGTTCATATTTTTTACTGCATGTACTAGAGAGGAAGTCACAATTGTTAAAATGAGGTAATTTGTGATTATTTTTTGGGGATAATTGAAGTTTTGAGTTTCTATTCATTTTTTTTTTTCAATTGAGTTGATCAATTTTGAAACATTTTGTGAAGAGGGTCGAGACGAGCAGCGTCTTTGGCCCACTGAATAATCTTCTTAACCTTTGCCCCCTCCATCATCGTAGTCATTGCCATAATAGTCCCAGCAACAGACTAGTGGTAGTGGTAGTGCTAGAGGAGGCAGCTTTGAGTGCAGCAAATCTATCCGAGATCATCAATATAAAGTGATGGTTTGGGTTTCGCATACAGATTTTTCATTGTTTCTGTTTCTTGTTTGGTTTTTAATATTCCTTCTGCAGCAGGCGCCTTCTAGGAACACTCCGTTTATAGATATCCAAATTCCTTTACCCGCCTTCTGCTTTTCCACAAGAAATAGTCCTAAAGATTCGAATTTGAGTGAATTTAATCAATCTTTTTGTTTTTTGATCAAATTGACCGACAAACCTTTGATAGATTAATGAGATAATAGTCTAAAGTCAAAATGAGAATTTCAATTTCTCTCCCCCAAGGGCTGGCCACAAATACCTGGTTGGCACAAATTGCGCACAAACTCTAACCAATTGTTTGCTTGGTGGCTTACAATATGACAATATCAAGAATAAAGCATCAAGTATATTCAATGAAAACCTTAATATGAAAAGCATACCAACTTTTCATTGACATAAAACTTGTACACCTCTATAATGGAAATAAAGTGACAGCTCTGCAGATAAACTACCAATTCAATGAATACTAAAGCTAAAACTGTTTGTAGCAGCTGGAACTGCCCCACAAATAATGTTTGCTCAAAACAGTACAACGAACCCCTTGATCTTCAAGATCAAATGCAAAGTTGACCTTGAAAACTTGCTAAGCAGATAGCACCGAGTTAATGTAAAATTTGATTATAAACCTTTGGGGCTTCAATTCAATTACCCTATTGTCAATCCAAACCCAAATTTGTAGTCTTTCTTCTTGTGATCTAACTGCAAGCCATAAATAAATTCAAATCCAGTTAGAAGTTGGAGGATTATGCTTTTCAAAAATACATCTTGACAGGATAAATATAATCCTATATAAACCATATGAAGGTGCTAGTGGAGGTTGCAATCCACAGTTATTTGGCAATCCAATGGATAGTACAAGTTTGCATGAGACTTAAATGAACTCAGGCAAATTGAAATCCATATTGTAGTTTTCCTACACAACTTATAATTAAAAGTATCATATTGGACATGATGGCCTCCCTCACCTCAGCAGAAAGAATAAAATTGAGACCCATATTTAAGCGTTCTTCTAAGAAAGCCGCTGCACAGCCATTGGAATCAATCTTTCCTCTTAGACGTGCCTGAAACAACCACAAAAATGAGCATCCGCAATAAGATTCTCTTATCAAGGCAATTTTAAAGTTTGAGATGCACAAAAGGGAACTCCAAATTGACAATAGGATGGCTTGACTCCTCTAGTTTTTTGTTACTCTAGAGAGAGACAGGAGGTTTCAATATGAGCAATTCATAATCCAAGACCAGCTTAATTTTGTTTCCACATCAAACTATATTATTTCAGCAAAATATTATAAAAATCAGAATAGTAGTGCTAATATGACATAAAGATAGAAATGCACTACAGACAAACCATCCATATATTACTGTTCTATCAATGAAAAAACCCGTTCACAAGAAGTTTGGAAAGAATGCTAAAGTGCTACATCACCATTTGGTGAAAATTCACTATTTTATAAAAACTCCGCAATTATAACACTTACTTGTCTAAGGATGTAATCATAACCAACACTTGCTGTCACATCTCTTGACATGTAGTTGTACATGAAGTCTGTTGCTAGTGAAACCTTGATAGAACAGAGTAGTGCAAGAATTATGGATAATAACAAATTAAAAAGCTTCCTCAAGAAACTCCAATACCTTCTCAGAAACCTTCTGAACATAGCTCAAAGCAACCATTCCAGTGCTAGCAACTTGCCCTGTTGCAACCTGTAGGTAATATCATAACATGGTAATTTGGCTCCGTCAAAGCAAGTAATACAATAGTGTAAAGTAAAAAACAAAACAACTCCTTTTGACTGGTGTAACCGGCCATTATTCTAATATCAAATTGTGTTTTGTGTCTATCTGCACATGCATCTGTTTAGGGCCAGCAACCACAAAACGAAAAGTTGGAGAATCCATGTTATAGGACCCATTTACATAGTATGCAAACTTTAGGTTCCACTTAAAAAGATGACCTAAGCAGATATCAATTGATTTTGCTCTCTACTGAGTCACAGTTCACAACCACAGTGATCTACTCCTGTATGTAGACACATGACATAAACATTACCTACAAATCTTCCACAGAAGGGAAACACTGGTAGAACCTGTGATAATTCATGTATTTTAATATAAGACTAATTCAATATTTACTTTCCTTCTGTCACCCATCACATCTAAAGCATTACCAATTAAATGAATTTACTGATTCATCACTTTTGATTCTGGAATTGGAAAACAGATACAAGTTTAATGTCTCTTCAAGTGTATGCAACCATTCAATGTCTTCCTTCAGCATTCTAAAGAAGAAATCTCAGTGTCCATTTTAGCCCGATCAACATTGTGAGAAACAAGGGCTAAGATGTCTTATATGATTATTGGCCAGTATAACATCATATTTCACAGTTGATGCTGCCGGAGTCCAGACATGTGATGAAGGATGAAAGTAAGGCAGAAATACCATCTTATCTGTCTCATATCGACCAGCATATCCAAGACCAGACTTTCTATGTTGACCAGCCCAAAATACTTCACCACCCAAAGACAAATGGGGTGTCACACTCTGCACCAATACAAAGATCCAATAAAAAGATAAAAATAACATAAAAGAATCATACTCTAGGACGTTTGGACAAGTTAATTTTCACTTGCCCATATTTTAGATTGCTCCTATTTCCTACCATTGAAATTAGAATACAAAATTGCGCATGATTTACCAGTTTGATGTAAAGCAAGATGCAAATATCATATTCCATTCTTCAAGACTATCTTTACATCATTAAAATCCACAATCATAGCTATTCCATTACTTGATTCAGATCATTTACCTGAATGTAACTGGCTCCAAATAAGGCTCCGTTTCCTAGTTGAAGCTGGGTCCTGTAGTCTTTACCCTTTGCAAGGTGAAAGAATCAGAATAGAGGCAGACAAAAAGCAACAAAATTGAGAATGAAATGAACAAATATTCTTAAATACGAGTTATTCATCAGATATTTCCTACAACTTTCTACCCAGAAACATGAGATAAACCTGAAGGTTATATTCTCAATACTTATGAAGAAAATGCCAAGAAGAAATAGAGGCCCAAAGATATGACTAGTAATATATTAGCTGGTAGCAGTAGCTACATGCATAAAGAATAAAAGGTAACTGGATCTTATAATGATCTATATCTAAGTAGTAAATTCAAATAAGAACATGTCAACATGATAAATTGACATTTTTTCGGTCAAAGTTTCAGAAGCTACATTTTGCTGAAGATTAGCAGCAGAAAACCCCAGTTTATGGAATAGGTTAAGGCCCTTTTTGGTATTGCTGTTAGAACTGCTGTTGAGAAAAATCACTTTTTTAGATATATTAGTTAAAGAGTATTAAAAAATAATTTAAAATTAAATTTGATAAGTTTTAGTCATAAGAATACTAAAATAACAAAATAGCTTTTTCCAAACAGCTTTTTTCAACAACATTTAAAATAGTGCTTTTATTCAAAAAGCAGTTTTAGACCTCCAAATGCAATGCTAGATAGGGCATAAGATATGTTCTATCACTTACAGCAATCTGAATAAGCTACATTTTGCTGAAGATTAGCAGCAGAAAACCCCAGTTTATGGAATAGGTTAAGGCCCTTTTTGGTATTGCTGTTAGAACTGCTGTTGAGAAAAATCACTTTTTTAGATATATTAGTTAAAGAGTATTAAAAAATAATTTAAAATTAAATTTGATAAGTTTTAGTCATAAGAATACTAAAATAACAAAATAGCTTTTTCCAAACAGCTTTTTTCAACAACATTTAAAATAGTGTTTTTATTCAAAAAGCAGTTTTAGACCTCCAAGTGCAATGCTAGATAGGGCATAAGATATGTTCTATCACTTACAGCAATCTGAATAAAATCTCCACATGCAAGCTATCACTAATATGCATAAAGAATATAGCCAATAAGGACCTAAAATCATAATCTCACAAATATAATGACAATGAAGATCATGAATCAGCTTATTTAACAATCACTAATCACAACATGTTCCGAAGGCACAGCGTAAGCAATATTCAAATTTTAAAACCACTGCATTGGGTTATTTTCATGAAAATAAAGGTTAACCAAGAAAATGTGCATAATTTTCAGCCTCTTGTGAGGATGCATAAACAAATTAATTTCAACCTGAAGATAGGTGCTGCTGCCATAAATGCATCAATGAAAAGTAAAGTAACAACAATGTCTGTTACATCAATTGCATGTATTATTATAAGGAAACTATATAACCAAATAAACATCCCAACATATGGCAAAGTAAGAAAAGTTTAACCTTAAAATCAAAGTTGAACATGGCATGTGACATATGGGGCTCATTTGTAAGCTGGATGGAGAAAAACATAACAAAAGTTAAAATTGCTCAAAGATTACCTCCCTACCTCCCAAATGAAAAAGGGAAGAGGGTCTACATGAGAAAAATGAGTCCAAGAGCAAATGAAATGAACACATATTCCACCTGAGCATTGGCCTTCAGTGTAAGATCGTCGGTCAAATCACACTTCACTCTAGCATTTAGTCTCCCATCCGTCAACACCCTCCCAATAAGCATTAACTACAGACACCCCTCTAATAATCTTACTATTTTGATTGACAATAAAGGTACAATAGTTAAAAAGGATCTATCAGTAAGACGATTCTAAAAAATGTATATGATACAAGTAAATAACCTTAGGGTCTATAAAGTTAGCACCAAACTCATAATGGGCAGTCGGGATTTTGATGGTTTCTGCAGATTGAGAAGGAAGTTCCATAGGTCCCATAAAAACGCTGATAAGATGATAAATCGTTAGCAAAAAATCCATGAGAAAATTGTCAGAGAAAATGCAAGTGAAATATTGAAAATCATCTAAAAAGAGAGAGAGGAAAAAAGCAACCTGTGACTAAGAGAGAATTTCTGATTAAGTCCCTTGGTAAAATCAAAGCGCATCCCCTCAAAAAGCTCTGGCTTTAAAGACACTGCCAAAAAATTATCAAACAATCAACAATTTCAAAAGGGCAAACTTTTCAGCGCTAAACTTCTGTTACACATCCAGTAAAACCATGTGATTTTCTCTTAGAGCTTTTATTAGCATATTCCAGATCCAAAAGAAATGATATTATCACCAATTTTGCAACTTTCATTATATATAAGTAGGCATTTCATATAACATATCAGCAACACTACAGAGATCTACTTGAGTACAACACATCCAAATAAAGGTACATAATATCCCAAATTAGAGAGAACTTTTTTTTTTTACTAGTGGCAATGCTTAAGTCAACTAAGCCTCAGTCACTTTTGCAAACAAGAACTTAGAAGATCCTCGCGCCAATTAAAATTAATTCAATAAAGCTTTAGCAAGCCATAAAATTACACATGCCCAAAACTCTTCCTTTATTATTAACTTCAGACAATGCTCCTTTGTGCACAAACTTCCAGCAAGTAAGAACCCATTTTATATTTGCATTAAGAAATACGGAAAAACAGTAAAGGAACTCCATTTTTTTGGGGGAAAAACCCACAAACATGCGAAATTTAGTAACTAATGCAAACCAGGGCTTCACGCTTAGGTTAACTGCTAGAATTAAATCTCCGTTGTGTCGGTCAACAGTAAGAAAAGTCAAATACACACAGCAAATATACAGATCCAGAATCAATATGGGAAAAACGGAAAAAGAAAAACTATAGCAAGAATCCAGGAACAAATTGTTGATTTATCCGAAACACACATTAATTAGCAAGCCCAAGCGATCAAAAATTTCCTTTTTTCAAAAAAAGGAAAAGATCATAGAAGGAAATTGAAACAAAGAGGGAAACAGAGATAAAGAACTGAACTAAGAGCTTCACGATGGAGTTCTTCATAGGGAATAGGGCAAGGAAGGTTCATAAAATCGACTTTCTTCCCAACATCATTGATCTTCTTGGCTGATGCTGCAGCAGATGCCTCGCCTAGCATCGCCGTACCTGGAGGTACCATCCCCGCCATTGCAGTTTGTGAGCTTCAATTGGACAAATAAGAGGAACAGAGAGGAGTGAGATATGAAGACGGGAGACCAAGAGAGACGGGAGAGTGGCTGTGTCTCTGTTTCATGAGGTTTAAGAAAGGGTTTTAAGTGACCTACCTTGCGGGGTCCATCCTTTTCTATTATTACTTTTGGGTCAACTATCTAAATTAATCCTTTAATTTTAGTTAAACTTAATTCAAATCTTTTGTTTCAATTTAATATAATTAAATATTTATAAATTTTATTTTAAAAAAATCTTTATAAAATTCAATTTTAGCAATTAATATATAATTAGTATAAAAAATACATGAAGTTTGATTTAATATGTTATTTATTATCTAAAATATGTGTTAAAAATATTTAAAAATGAAAATTTTCATATTTATTTTTTTTCTATATTTTTGACATTTTTTATATAAAGATATTATATTAAGCTAACAATGGTTAATAATAATAATAATAATAATAATAATAATAATCTAATTTAAAAAGCTAAACTTAATTATTAATACTGAATTTTATGGGTATTTAATTAAATTTAAATAAAAGTATAGGGATTGAATTGAGTTTAAGATAAAATTGGAGGACTCATTTGGGTTTTAGCCTTACTTTAATTGTTTTTTCAAAAGAAACGTATTTCGGGCGGGTTCTCGGGGTCCAAATTGATTCACGCCATTGTCAAATCGTGTCAGGGTTCAGAAATGCTCAAGTTGAGAGGTGACAGTGACTCAGTAAGAGTAAGGTGCTTCTGTTCCTTGTGTAGCTGCTGAGTCCTGAAGCAAGCGATATGTATTCGACTTCTGGTTACAGTTCCGCGGAGCAGCAGCAACCGGAGAGTGAGCAAAATGTCACTCCTTGCACGGATTTCGACATGGCATACTTTCATTCCTATGCTCACGTTGGTATACACGAAGAGATGATCAAGGTATAACTCTTCCCACCTCTTTCTATATAAAAGCCTTTGCAAGCTTTGTTAATGTGTATTGATCTAGGGATACACGAGGAGGAATGTCTATTGATTTGTGAAAGCTTTGACACTCTTTACAAGTTTGAGAAAGATGTGATATTGATTGGATACATGGTAATGATGGATTGTCTTGCTGGCTCAGCACAGTTACAAGTGTCTAAATTTGCCACTAAGAGTTGGAGTTGTAATGTCATTGTCCAATTCAAAAACATAAAGGCTTGAAGATAAAACGCTTAAAATGATCTACCTGCAGTGCAATATCTCTTGCGCCTGGTGATGCTGTGTTTATATGCTTATAGTTGGTTTATGCATTTTAAATAGACACGTCATGATATCAGTGTATTCGAAGATAAACCTGTATGTTGCACTGTTACTGACTGCTATGAATATGATGCATTAATGTCAACCTCCTTTCTATTACTTTCCTTTAGTCCCAGAAACTATAATTATACTTTTCTATTTTGTGCAAGCAAGGTTTTTGGAGTGGCATCTAAAGTGAGAGCAGGAATGCAAATACAAACAGCAATAGGACATTGAACTCTACTACTTTTGATTTTTGTGTCTATCATTTGGGCTTGCTTTTCTTTCTTTCCCTCCTTCTAATTGTGTATTTTTGTGATGCATTTTCTTTAACAGTTAGGAAACGTTGATCACTTTTTGAATGCTTTGCAATGGCTTTTTGAAATAACTGATTGAAGAAATGTTTTAGCTCTTGACCATTGGGAATTTGCTTCATTCATGGTTTCTTTTGGTTGCTGCAATATCTTTTTGACTAACTTGGGAATATTTAATTTTGTTTGATCTATGCAGGATTGTGTACGAACAGATACTTATGGGGCTGCAATCATGCAACTAAAAAGTTACATTGAAGGCAAAGTAATATCATGGTTGTTGAAATTCAGTCAGGAAATGCTCTATGATCTTTTTTCTGATAAATTATTGTTGAGGGACTTTTGAATCCACATAAACACTATGCTATGGCACTAGCCTTTGTTGAGTGTAAATAGAACTGCTTCTATTTTTAATCCTGAAATGACAGAAGTCTGAATGTTTGATAAGTTTTATGATGTCACATATTATTTCATCACTGGACGAAATGTAAATGTCGTATTGTGATGTGAAAACACAACCATGGAACTTCAATTTTTTTTATTTTTTTTCTTTTGAACATCAATGATCTGCTGAATTCTAAGAATGGTTTAGGCAAAAAATTTCTTATCTAAATTTAATCCTAATGCTCACATATGAATATATGTTCAGGTTGTTGTGTATGTTGGCTGTGGCACAGGAATTCTTTCTAGCTCATATTTTTAGAAGGTTCTATATTATATTTGACAAACTTTGTTATGGGGTTCATGGGCCAAATATATTGTTCCTGGAGTATTACATGCCATGTCACTGCTGTTTCTTGCAATTTTGGTACAATTATTTCTTTGAAGTGCAATAGCCTGTTCTAAAAATGAATCCATGAGGTTTTGAATTTCCATGCTGTGAAGCCTTGGAATCAATTCAATTGTTTCCAACATTTTTTTCCTCTGAAAATTGTCCTATGTTGGGAGTGGACTATCTATCTTGTGCTGCCCAAGGCCCAAATAATAAGCCTTCCTAAGTCCGAATGGTCCTTTGATTCTTTCATCACATGCCAAAGTAAGAAAAGAAAAAAGGAAAAAGAAAAATAAAGGGAAGAAGAATGAACCTTTGATTCTTTCCTTACATGTGAAAGTTTGACACTTGCCTTTTTTTTCCTTAGTTCTTTTTTGAAGGAGATATTTTCATAGATGTCTATGCATATTTCTGTTTATACGCTTGCATTATTTTGACTGTAATTGTGGATCATGCTTGAAATGATATTGTTTGGCCAGGTATATGCAGTGGATGCAAGTGATGCAAGTGATACAAGTACTATGCCATTGAGATTCTTATTAATTTTCATATGACTTTTATATAAAATCTGGGTGAAGGTTTGGGTTTGAATTGATCTTGCTATTTGTTTAAGCAGGCAAATGAAGTTGTGAAGGCAAGCAACTTATCTGAGAAGATCATTGTATTACGTGGACGAGTTGAGGTATGTTTCTTTGTTCTGGGTGATTTGATGCCTATGCTCTGAAAAGAGCTGCTTGAATATGCTTTTCTGAGTTTCAATGATCTTAAATTAATTGCATGATCACATAAGGTTGGAATGACCCAAGATTTTCATAATTAAATGAATTTTTATCATTATTGAGGTAATGTGCATTGAGAGTTCTGTACATCTTTTCTGGGCAAGGTTAAGAAAATAAGTGGTGCTACTTGCATATGTGAAAGCAAGGATTAAGATTAGTGAATTGGATTTCACACCTCTTTTTATGCACAATATATACTTTTCTTTCAACACTTGAAGATCACATTCACTGACCATCAATCAGTTGCTCTTTGAGCATGGGTGGTCATGCTGTTCAATGTTCATTAAGTAATGGCGGAATTCCATTTTTGGTCTTCAGTTTCAGTGCATATCTCCTTGCTTTAAGTCATTAGAAGCTGCAACTATTTGAAAATAGAAAACACAAATATTGACAGACTCAGAGTAGAGGACCCATACAAGTAACATGGTACAGGCCATAGCCCTGCACAGGAGGGATCACACTTGAAGTTTGTGACAGAATAAAATTAACTATACTTTAATACTTCTCTCTATTAGCTTAAGCTTTTGAAGTTTGTAATTATTTGAATGGGCAAGTGGCATTTTGGGAAGATATTATTCAGTTGCACAAGTTGCATATTCTCATTGTTCAGTTATTGAAGGATGGTGGATGTGAAAAATATGGCCATTGGAAAGATTGGTATAACTAAATAGGCACAATGTGATTGTTGGAGTCAGTGCTGCTATTGCTACAAACGGCAAAGAGAATGGGCACACCACTTCTGGTACCATGTAAAATTACTGTGCTGAAGCTCTACTCCTTTTTATACCAGAATTACATTAGGTTTGATTTTTTATGTCCCCTCCTTGTTTGATGAACTTGTTAAGCCGTGCCATCAGTCAAATGGATTAGGTGGTTGATGCATAACAAGGATTGTTTTGTGCAGATGCTTCTCTCAACTGTGGAAAACCATATGGCTTATTTCTTCAAAGTCTTATAGAGGTCTTCGGTTTGAGCCATAGTATTTTGCCCATTTCTCCTCTTGTATCAGGAAAAGTAAAGATTGGATAAGGAAACCTCTATATAAATATTGGGGAGAGAGATAATTGGACCACCAACTAAATGCATTTCCTTTTTCTTGCACTAATTTGTTCACTTCAATAATTCAGTTGAATAGCTCTGATAAATAATTTTTACAGGATGTTGAAATAGACGAGGCAGTTGATGCTATAATTTCAGAGTGGATGGGCTACATGCTTTTATACGAGTTGATTATCAAAATTGGTTTTATATATTATATCTAACAATATTTATACATACCTCTGTAATGAGGATTTCTTGTTTTTAAATTGTAGAGCATGCTGGGAACTGTAAACCTTGGCACAAATCTAAGTTAAAATTCTCTCATAAAGATCAAACGAAAATGAAAAAAAAAGTACAAAAAAATGATTTTTTTTTTAAACAGTTTTGGGAATGGAAGCTGAACTTCCTTTTGGTTCTCCCCGAAAACGGCTTTCACTTTTGAACCCATCTTTAAAAAACTCAAAAAAAAAAATTAGAAAAATGCAAAAAAATGTTTTTCGAGTTATAACAATTTTAGAAGAAAGAAGAAAATTTTTTCTAAATTTCTTAAAAGAAAAAAAAAAACTGGATCATCAAAAACATTTTTTTTGAAAAGAAATAATAAACAACCTTTCAAAATCAAAAAGAAATCCAATTCTATTATCTGGATTTAGAGAAGTATATAAATTGAATGAACCTAAAAAAGAAAAAGATTCGATAATCAATAACAATAATGAGACGATTACTGCCAGGGATCACTGGCTAAAATGTGGAGGTATTATTCTTCCATCAAATTGCAATGGTAAATTTCCTTCGTTCTTGATCAGTTATCTTATGGAGTCTTGATCACTGCAATAGTAATATGGAGATGCATTTTTTGTTCTACTTCCAGTTCATATTGTGTAGAACAGTCTAAACCAAGTTTTTCAATTAAGATTAATTTGTTACTAAGTTTAATGTTTTGCCAAAGCCCGCCAGGAATGAATGCCATTTTTAACATGTTGAATCTGGCACCAATCTTGTACTAAATTTTGATTTTCTACAATTACTGCCTACAGTTATACATGGGACCTATCACACATTTTGAGAGATACAATGGAAGCGTTGATTTTTGGCACAATATTTATGGAATTGATAGTGAGTATCATATGTGAAATTCTCTAAAACCATGAAACTAGGTTCCATTTGTTTTGCTTGTACATGTCGGCCTTTTCAGCCTGACCCGATGAAGAGGGGATTTCTAAGAGAGGGTTATAGTCCTACCAATACGTCATGAAAGGATTTTGTAGACAGAGCACAGACCTCAGACCAATCGATTCAACCAATTATTGTAGATGTGAATTTGATACCAACAAAGGACTTTGTTCTCAATGTTCTTGGTTGTAGTGTCTGCCATGATGCCATTAGCAAAACAAGGTGCATTTGAACTTTGAAGAACCAACTGTGGAGACAATATCGGGTGAGAATGTTTTGACATGGCCACTTTGTGGTGAGTCTCCCCATTTTAACTATATGCTGCACTAGTTGCTAAGAATTTACATGCACTCTTGTTTGTGGTTTGTTATGTATGACTTCTGATTGTGAAGTTTGTGAATATCAAACTTCCTACTGCCCCTTCATGATGCATCCCAACTAAGCATGCCTGTCTCCCTATATGTTTGCCCTGCATGAATGGACCTGTGTGCTTCTTAGCACAAAAGATGGGGGCTTACAAACAAATAAAATATGTAAATTTTGCAGGAATTTCTTGATGTAAATAAAACTACTTTTGAATTTAAAGCTTTGATGAAGCAGATTTAAGAGGTGAATATACATCAGTTCCTATATGGAAATTATTTCACTTCGGCTCTAGTGATTTCTACAGAGTATGTATCTATAGTTTATGCATAAATAGTTCCCTTATTTCTGTCCCAAGTGTTGTTCCACTTCGAGGCAACTGTGAAATATTTAGGAGTTAAAACATATACTTGCTCTCATAGTTATCAAAGGCTCAAGGCACACCAAGGCGCCAAGGTGTCTTGGAGCCTAGGCGCAAGGCGCAGGTGCGCGCCTGAGTGAGCCAAGGAGCAAAAATAAAATATTAAAAATTAAAAAAATTATAATTATACTATCACTCCTCAAGTAACATAAAACTACATAATAATAACTAACAAATATGCAAGTAATAATAAGTTTATAATCCAAAAGAGGCAAAAATAAACTACTAAAAGTGAAAAACACTAATAAAATAAAAAGATAAGAAAATTAATAATTTAACAAATAACAACAAGCTAACAATAATATACATGCCAATTTATAGTACCATAATCCAATTATAATAATAGAAATTAATAATTTATGATAACACAAACTCAATTACAATGTTTCTAATAATCTATAATAAGACCTAATAGCAATTAGCAATAAGAAAATAAAGTAATAAAACATTTTTAATCCAATAATAAAACTAAAAGCTAATAAGAGGAATTGAATTAGCATAATAGCATCTCAAGTAGTCAAGTCTCAACATATTTTCATATATCCACAATAAACAATATGTCAAAATCACAAATTTATACTAAAAAGAAAAGAAAAAGAAAAACATTGCAGGGTAAGGAGAGAGCATTGCAAAGAAAAGGAAAAATGGAAAATTGCAACTGCTGGAACAGTGCAGAAACAGAGAGAGCATGGCATTGGCAGCCAAAAAAAAAAAAGAAACAGGAAGAAAAAAATGCAGCATAAGAAATAGGGAAAGAGAGCAGAGGAGAGAAAGAGAGAGAGAGAGAGGAGAAGAAGAAGAAAACAATAAGAAAACAGTAAAATTAAAATATACATATCAAGTTTGTTTGATCTCTCCCTTTCCTCTTCTTCTTCTTCTTCTTCTTTTCCTCTTCTTTTTTTCTTTTTTGCTGGCTACTGGTCTGGACAAGCTTAAAAAAAAAACCCTAGCTTATATATCCAATGCCTTGACTCATTGGGGCGCGCCTTGCGCCTCGGTGCGCCTTGGTGTGCCTCTGTGAGGTGGTGCACCTTGCCTGTCACGGGGCGCCTGGGGCGGGCCTGAGTGCTTGCTCTTAAGTGTTTCCTAAGTGGCTTGAACGAAATGAGGGAAAAAATTATGTAAAACTAAAACATGTGTTTTATTGCTAGATATGAATTTATAATTTGCGCCATAGTTGTTAAAGGCATGTTCGAGGCACAAGGGCACAAGACACTAGCCCTAGTTTGCCTGGCATGATGGGCCCCAACAGGAAAGGTGCACCTCACAAGCGCCTCCAACTTCCGCAAGTTGTGTCACTGGTTGAGGCCACCGTGTCCATCACCATTCTCAAAAGTTCCTACTTTTCTAGAATCCAGTGTTGATGTGCCAGAAAGCCATTGTAATCTTACGAAACCACCACTTCTGAAATTGTGCGTGGCTAATAGTTGTGCCTCAGATCTCTCTCTTCCTACCATGGTTTCAAATCGACGTCACGGTCACGTTCGCAAGTAACGAAAACAGGCCTATAATGGTCGTAACGTAACGGTAACGGCATAGCGCTACGCAAATTTTTTTGAAAAATTTGCAAAATTTGTAAAATAACTATATATTGATAGATATAAGTAAAACTAATATACACAACTATATAGTAAGCACAAATATATCAAATAAAGACATTAAATCTATCATTTTTAGACATCATTAGCTTTAACCAATTTATAGGTAAAAATAATTATATAGATAGTACAAAACTAGAATTTAGAATACTAGATATAGACATATAGTAAAAAGAAACTATTCTTACTACCACAAAAGAACAACACATAATGAAAATAAGTTGTATAAAGCAGCAAATAACTAACCTCTTTTAGTATTTTTCCAAGAATTAATTTTGGAGAATATAGTAATCTACTAATCTTAGCCAAGATTCTTGGAAAATAATAAAAGGAGAGATGTTGTATGAAGAAATGAGGAAATTTTGAGTGAAAATTTGAGAGAAATTGAAGCAAAACAGTAGCTACTGAAGTGCTGCAACCAGAGACAAGAAGAAGCGCACTAAAATTCTATGCACATAGGAAAAAATGGCAAAAGAATCTTTAAAATAATGGTCATTACTGTTTTTTAACAGTCAATAATGGCCATTGCCATTACATAACGACTGTTACACCTGCAAGTACTTATTTGCTTGCAAATAACGGCCTCACGCGTAATGGCCCCTTTCAAAACCTGTAACATAACGGCCGTTATTTGAAACCATGCTTCCTACCTTGTTTTGGGTCTTCTCTCATTTCCTCTATTTGAAACCTGTAACATAACGGTCTCCTCTATCTCTCTCATTTTCTGGCATTTTCCTTTTGCAAGTGACCCCTCCTAGCCGTGCACGTGCACCTTGCATCTAGATTCCAGGATGCTTTTGTGGCTTACTGTGCCTTTAATGTCTGTGATCAGCAACCTTGATATCACCATAGCAGTTCTTTATGGATGAGTGCATTATATTGAATCCACCTCATTCTATCATATTTAACTGTTGTTATGATTGTCCCCACTGTGTTGAGATGTCTGAGTGAGTTTCAAAACCCTGGCATGTCTGAAGGCTGTATCTTGAATCCCCTTGCTAAACATGATTTGTAGTTAAAACTATGAATTTGGTTACTGGTTACAGGTTAGGCATGTGGACTGCTATATGATTCAAGTTCATGAGCTAGAATCTGTTACAACAAGATATAAGTTCCAAGTCAATGATGAAAGCTAAATTTTCTTATTCTACCATCAAATTTACTATCATTATCCTCTGAAGGAATATATTATGAAATTGAGTTAAGATGATATATTTGGCACCACGCTCACATGTAAGCCTCAATCTTTTTTCAAATAGTAAGCCCAACTAAGAAAAAATGGGCTACTTCAGTGGTGTGTACTCAGTATTTTTTACTCTAATGCAGTGCTGTTATCATCCACTTGAAAAACTAAGTTAAGCATGATAGAGTATAATACTTGACACATCATCTTATCTCTGCTTCTTTTAATTAATACTCGCTTTTGTTTGAGATTATCCTTTTTTTTTTTGGTCCGAACAGACTTTAACCATTTGTTATGGATCAGGTCTGATACAATCTCTGGAAGAGAGATTGGAACTCATAACAGAGAAGAAAGATGAGATGAGAAGAGAAAAGAATGAGATGAGAAGAGAATAGAGATTCAAAGTAAGAGAAAAGGGTATATTATTGAATTGAATCTTGAATGAATCCATAAGTGTATGAGCTGACCCTTTATACACATAGTAGTAACTGCTCTCTAACAGATTTTGACATCTAAAACTAAAACTACCAGACCTGAACTATTTTAGGTATTTCGCTCCAAAAGCAGTTACACTACTTTCTTAAGTTACACTATTTTCTTATCATTCCTTCTCCTTTTCCTATAATATGTAACACCGTTCTTGTCCATATCACTAACGTTTATCATGTATGTGGTCTTATGTTTCATTATATTCCAGCTCCATTGCATGGGTTTGTATTTTGGTTTGATGTTGAATTCAGCTGTCCTGCAACATCTCCTATAAATGCTCTTGCAAACAATCCTCCACTAGACGGAGGTCAGAACAAAAAAAGAACAAATCCAAATGATGCACTTGTGCTGTCCACTGCACCTGAGGACACACCAAAACACTGGCAGCAGGTACAGTAAAATATTAATTCACGTCCTTGTTTGTGTATTCTCTTGGTTCTATGGTAGCAACATCTAGACACTAGCATATTTCAAATTACAGTGTTTTAAGTTCTTACAAAAAAATAAAATTATATTATTGTCTAGCAAAACCTATAACACCATGTTATATTTACATGGTCATGAATTGATTAAACATCTATGCATTCTTACAAGACTACGGCTAGAAATCTTCTTGATCAATTGATTGTTACTAAATATTATTTCTTATACTTTTGCTGGAGATGGACTAAATTGAATACCAAGAGAGGCATGTATATTTTACACAGAATCTGGCTAATTCTTTATTTGCCACTTTGCAAGTCACCTGAAAGGAATTTGCTAGTCAGTATAATTTTCTAGTGATCAAATGAACCATTGCATGACATACTAGTGGTCTTTCTTCTCAACTGATTTATGCTTTGCAGACAGTGATATACTTCCATGATCCAGTAGAGATGGAGCAAGATCAACTCATTGAAGGTTCATTGACATTATCACAGTGTAAAGAAAACCGTAGCTTCATGAATATTATCCTAGAATTCAAGTGAGTGAATGGATTCATTTAAGCTAATAGATTCATCTCTTGCTCCATGTTGAAAATAGATTTAGTGTATATACATTATCCCTTTACTTAATGCTCTGATATTTGCTGTTGCAGTGCTGGTGGCTGGTCCTTAAGGTTCATTAACAGCTTTTATGCGATTCAACAATTAATCCCAAGATATGATAATTTTCAAGTCTTGCCATTTTTACATTGCTGAATGTGTGGTCATCTTGCCTGCAAATCCCAGCGAATTTCTGACTCCTATGATGAAGCTGGAGCTGACTATGCAGATTCATTGCTTGCTTGTAGTAATTGAAACCTTCAAAAATGAAATGGTTGAAAAATTGAAATTGGTAAACCAACTGAGGAAAATAGATTTTAAACCTATCCCTATGTAAGGTACGAAACAGAGGTTACTAATTGTGTTGATTGTTATATTTGTCTCATCACTTATGAAGCCATTTTTATGAGCTCGAGTTTAGAAATGTCTCAACTGATCATTGTGTAATGAAAACTAAAATAAATATACACCATTTGCTGAGGCATCCGTTTTCGATATCCTTTTTTTTTTGTAATTTATTTATTTATATTACTTTTTGAGCATGTGTGGTCATGACACCAGCAGTTAATACGATTTTCCATGCCCTAATATTTGATGTAACATAGAAATTCCTAATCATTGGCTGAGGCCTTTTTTCAGTAGTTTAAAACATGGGGAAATTGCCAAAAAGGTCTTATACTTTCAGAATTTTTTCAATTATATCATATACTTCTAAAATTACCAATTAAACCTGTACTTTGAGAATTATGAAATCTATGCCTTATTGTTAGGCATCCCATTAGTGGAGTAATGGAAATGCCACGTGGTTGCCATGTCATGCCACGTCTGCCCATCTGTTAAGCCAAATAAGAAATCCCTAAAATACCCTTAAAATGAATCCCTAAAAGCAGCTATGTTCTCTTTCCTGTTATGCTCCCTTTAAACCAAACACATGCTTCTTCAATCTGTGCATCAAAATCGAAGAAAGTGTAATCACTAGTTGATGCAATGTCATCTAGAAGTGAAATATCGCCTGCTCAAAGTGAAGATGTTTCTAGTGATGCGGTTGTGATGTGCGGACATTGATTGAGAGCTTCAATCTATACATCATGGACATTGGGTAATCCAAGGAGAAGATTTTTCAGATGTGGATATTGGGAGGTAAGTATTAATGCATGATTATTTTGGGTAGTTTTGGATGAACAAGATACTGACACGGTTTTGGGTATTTCTAACAGGGGAATGATTGCAACTTCTTCCAATGGTATGATCCTCTGTCTCATGGCCGTGAGAAGGAAATCCTTACTTATTTGTTGAGACAGAGAAATACATTCAAGGAGAAAGTTAAAGGCCTGGAGGAGCTAAATAACTCTATGACTGAACGATTGGCACTGATGAAGGAGAAGTGTGAACACTTGGAATCACTTAGTACTGAATTGAAAAATAAAGTTGAAGTGTTATCAAAGTTAGAAAAAATGTATGAAAGTGAGCTGCTTGAAGTGAAGAAAATGCTGACCTAGCAGAAAATGATCTTGTTCTGTGCATTTGTAATAGTTATTATGTTAGTCATGTTTGTAGGCTAATTAAAAATTAATGTCAAGAATGATAGTGGTATTGGGTTGTTTATGTTGGCATGAATAGTATGCCAAAATATTGTAAATTTTGTCTTTTCTGTTGCATCAATGAAAATGTAAATGTTTGTCTTATGTTGGCATATACACTGCTATGTTTGAAGGTGCTTATTTTGGATATGTGGTTTCATTAAACTGATATTTGGATGTTTATTTTAAAAAATATATTGTTGTAGTTTGGATATTTGAAGAAGTGCCTTTTATCAAGGTTAGAATATGCAAAAAGCAATATTGCTTATTCTGCAGGAAGACAAAAGACACCTTCTTATCTACTTATTACAAGTTGTTAATGAACCTAATTAGAGAATAAAATATTCTGATCAATAACATGAATATAATTGAAGCTGATTTCATCATTGAACTTTTAGTCAATTTAAAAGTAGCATGTACAACCTGAACAAAATATTTCCATAATATTGCAACTTTTGTTCATTCCAATATAAGATTACACAAAATATGAGCCATTTACAAGCTTAGAACTGTATTCTAACCAACATAAGCAGTGTTTATATCACTAAAACATGTTCATTTAACAAAATAAATATCATTAGTTGTCATGAAAACCATCAATTTGGAGTTGCATTCTTAAATATTACTGATCTTTGACTGCCTACAATTCCATGGTCTTGCTCTTCAATGGCCTCACCTGAAGCCATGCCTCCTCTTCCTTCCATGCCACCTCTTCCTGCCATGCCACCCCTTGCGCCAATGTCATCTCTGAAACCTGTACCACCTCTTGTTCCTCTTCTTGAATTTCTGGGTATATCACTTGAATTCTGCATTTGTCTAACATCAGTGACATGCTGCACTTGTCCTGGCATCTACAATTGCAGTAATTCATCAACATGTGTTTTTTTCCAAACTCCATGGTCATAATCAAAGGGATATTAATTCTTACCCTATAATACATATTACCAGTGTCATCAAATATTCTGACTCCAAAGCCTTGTCTCACATACAATCAAAATTAACATTTTCTCTTTCACTCTTGATAATAAAATAGGGTTAATCTTATATTTTTCTATGTTGTTCTACCTCTCTTCTTCTACAAAGTGAAGAAGTGGTACGATTAACTCTTATTATATAATAAATATATAATCATGTATTATAATGAATAGATTTATACTTACTGGTGCAGTGTTGTTGTCAAGTGCAGTGCTCCTTGGATTTTTACATGTATTGATATTATGCCCAAAGCAATTGCAATTTTTGCACTTCATCTTCAACCCACTCCTGGGTAACCTAGTAGTCCAACTTTTCTATGAAGCATTGCCTTCAAAGGGATCTTTTTCCCTGATCTTTTTTGGCCTCCCAAGCATCTTTTTTATTGGTGGTGGCTGAATTGGCCATCCCTCAACAGTGGGCCACATTTTTCTCCCATTCAGTGGTCTCAAGGCATTGGTGTGAGTTTAAATATATGTTTCAATGGAATACACTTTATCAACATAATTAATAAGGTCTTGTCTCATGTAATGAATATAGGCACAGGCATGATGACAAGGAATCCCTATTAATCTCATTCCCTACAATTGCAGTGTTTTCCAACTAGGCCTACAACATATCTATCATCTTCAATCATTACCTCAAATGTGTCCCCAACAGTTGGTTTTAGTGAGCATAATGATGTTAATTTCCTATTTGTCTCTAACTTCTTCCCTATCCTTGGACATATAACATCAGTCTTACTTCTCATTAGTGTTAAATTCTTATGCATTTTTTCCATCAACATTGACCTAATATCCTCAAGCACATCTATTATAGGCAGTGTCCTAGGATTGCTAATAAAAGAATTGAAACATTCACATATATTGTTCTCAACTGTGTCAGTCCGGGTCATTGTCCTAACGCTTGATTTACAGAACTTGTGAGGATCCTGGGACATGAAATCTTGAAAGGCAGCTTTTGATTCACCCTTCATCTCATCTATTGTTGTTTGAAACTCAATAGCATGTCTAGCATATGCAGCACCCCAAAACAATTTCTTATATTTTTTTCCGCTATGTATCTTTTTCCAATTGACCCAAATATGCCTAGCACACTTTCTGTGCTCAGCCCTATGTGTCAACTGGTAAATTATATTTAATAGACCCTGACATAAAAAGAATGAAAACCAATTTATATTATAATCAAATATGCACAAAACATAATGTTAATTCATAGCAAATAGTAGGATTAATTACCTTTTGTTGGTCACTGATAAAAGTCCATCCAATGCCATCTCTAATGTTGAACTCTTCAAACAGAAGTGTTAGGAACCAAAGCCAGGTTTCCTCTTTTTCCCCCTTTACAACAGCCCATGCAATAGGGAACATTTGATTATTCCCATCCTTGCCCACAACAACTAATAAACACCAACCTAAGAAGGTCTTCATAAAAGTACCATCAAACCCCAGAAAATATCTACATCTTGCCAAAAAGCCCTTCCTCAAAGCACTAAACCCAACATAGAATCTCTTGAAGACTGGTTTCATCGGTGCTTAGTCAGTGTCAACACAAAGCTCAAACCTCCCCTCTCTATCATTCTTTATAAGCTCTGCCTTGCAAGACCTAAGTAGGGCATAATATTGTTGAAGGGATCCTTTAAGCAAATTCAATGCTTTCCACTTCCCTCTATATAGTTGACTCATGCTTATTGTTAGTGAATATTCATCTTTCAAAATAGCTTAAATATCTTTGATCTCCAAATCAGGCTTTGCTCTAATTTTTTCTAAAAATACTCTTACAATCCACTCAAAATTTGCCTATCTATTTATAAGGGATCTATAGCACTTATGCTCATTTGTAAGGGTTTTGATTACAAAGGTATGTTCATCTTGAACAAGACTGCCATACACTCTCTAATCACAACCATCCTCACACCTTGCACCAAGTCTTTTCTTCTCACTCTTGATAATCCTCACATTAAACCCATTACAAATAGAATATTTCTGGATTGCCTCTTTACACTGCTTGCTATCAACAAACTTCATCCGAACTACAAATTCACGTTGTGCATGATCACACTCTGGGTCATATAGAATATCCCCCCTCTTCTCCCTCATGTGCTCTTGAAAGTCATCTTCATCACTTGGGGCTGAGGTGTGGGACAAATCATCTAAATCTAATTCAGATGGCAAACTAAGGTTACTTGGAATATCTTCATTGACCATGTCATCAAAAACCAGTCCAGGGACTTCAAGCATATCAGTAACACTAACTACATTATCACTAGCAATTTTATTCTTCCTAACCTTCCTAACTGACTGAAACTCACTATCATCAGTTACATAGTCATCAAAAGCTTCATTCTCTAATTCATCATCACCAGTTAACACCTTATCTGCATCAGGATCATAATTGAATCCTCACTGTTATCATCATTAGCCATAGGACATTTTTCAGCAATGTCAATAGAAGTGCCTTTTTCAACATTTTTTTCATTATCACCCAGTACACTATCATCTAAACAAGCATTTCATAGTTAAGACTAATGGCATCATTTTCATTTAGCTTTGATTGTGGTGTTCCCTATATACCTCCAGTATCAATGCCAAGCTGGTTTTCACCCTCTGAATCTTGTTCTTCCAAAACCTCAGCATACAAATGGATATCCCCGTTATCATCCCATTTAACCATATCTAAAGCATCATTGTCACTATAATTCCTAACATATCAAATCCCTGTTTTCTTATCTACCCTAGGCATAAAATATGCCATTTTTGTTACCTACCCATATCGTAGTTTTTTTTAACTCCTCCTCTATATCAAGATAGCTAATCATATCTATGTCAATGTCCTCCTAATAATGCACCTCACCACCCTCATATTCAAAGCTACCATTCCCATCCCGCAAAGTTCCACCATGGTGAATCAGTTAAGACACATACACCTTCTTATGTCATGCACAAACAAAAACAAAACGAAACCATACTCAGTATACAAAGATCACTATTTCCATGCATGCACATGCAAAGATGTTAGCGTTGAAGGCAATAGTAAACATACCTCGAATAACCATACAAAACCCTCGAATCTGCTATGGGTACCACTCGAGTTTATCTATGGCGTCAAAATTTGGATTGAATTCTTTATCCTCCTTTCGGCAATTGAAGGTAGCAACCCAGGGGACCACTTTCTCTTTCCCGACACAATGTGATTCTCAGCTAGATTAATTAGGGATTTTAAATATCAATGAGGATATAAACGAGAAAGAAAGTCTCACGTAGGTTGCTATTAGGGGACTGTTTTAGTACTTATTTAGGGATTCATTTTTGGGGTATTTTGGGGATTTCTCATTTGGCTTAGCAGATGGGCTGATGTGGCGTGACATGGTAGCCATGTGGCATTTCCATTACTCCACTAACGGGGTGCCTAACGGCAAATCATAAATTTCATAATTCTCAAAGTATAGGGTTTAATTAATAATTTTAGAAGTATAGGATATAATTGAAAAAATTCTGAAAGTATAAGATTTTTTTGGCAATTTACCCTTAAAACATTAATCTAATATATGTTCTCCTTTCAAGCCATTCTTTTTTAAGTTGAAGTTATTATGCAGATTTAGGGTTGATAATTTGTGTCATATCTAATTCATATATAAAAATAAAAATAAAATCATCTATCTTAATCTGATTCATTTATTTATTGTGAAAATTCTCAACTCTGATTTAGGGTTAACTAAACTCTTATATGACTAAAGATACGGAAAAAATAAACTTAATTTAGGGTTTGTTTAAATTAAATTATTTATTAAAATATACTTAATTTATTGAGTCAGTGGGTAAAAAAATTTTATTTAACTCAATTCAAAATGAAAAGAAAATATTATATACAATAATAAATTATTTACTAAAAAAAAATAAAAATAATATAATTTTTCATTATACAAAAATAATTGAATAAAAAAATAAATTTATAAAATAGTAAATTATCATTATAATATTAAATTTATAATTTTCTTCAATTAGATTTTATTTTCTAGAATCATTGCAGAAAATACACTTTTATTATATGCGATTGTGATAAGTAATATGAACATCAATTTCATGAATAAGTAAATTAATAGATATACTAGATTTTTCATATACATGTCAATTATTAAAATAATAAGTTTCGTAATTTTTAATCTATTAAATATAAAATAAGATATTTAAATAATAAAAGTTTAAATTTTACTATTTATTTTTAATATTAAAATAATAAAGGTTTAAAGTGAAGTTAGAATAAATTTAAATTTATTAAATATAATAATATTTTAAAAATTTTAGTAAAATAAAAAAAATTCTAATTATTGGATTGTCATATGAATAATTATATATATATATATATGTTTTCAGTTGAGTGGGTCAATTAACCCATACAAATGGCTGTAGCTCCACCCTTGCATGAACCTAATTAATTAAACAGATTATGTCTTACCATTTCATAAATTCAAACTTAGATACTACTTGTCGTATTAAGTGTCAAAAATTGTTAACCAAAATACATCATTATTAATCAACGGATTTTAATTTAATGCTACAAGAATTGTTTTCAGGTTGTTGTGAGGTTTTGACTTGGAACCTATCTGGAGCCAAATAAGCCAAAAAAGAGACATCCTTCTTTGCGCCTATATTCTCATTCTGGCTTGCAAGTTGCCATGATTCTGACAGCTCCAGTAGTTATATTCCTGATATGCTGATTATCTAAACTTTTCCTCACACATCCAGGTATATTACTTGCAGGCAAATGTTCTGCAATCTGCGCCATCTATAAAGAATAATAACATTCGGATTACTGTTTACCCACAACAAGTAAAGAGTCTCAGCAACTTTCATTCCAACCCTTTTCTTCTGGGTACAGTATGGTTATAAGATTCATGATTCTGTCATGCTAATTTACAGGTTCAGCAGTAGATTAATTTAACATGTATATATGTGAACCTGCATCAGAGAATAAAATCTTCTTTTCATTAGTTCAGGTAAAATTACATTGCTCTAAATGATATGGACAAATACCAAGAAAATATATCCACAGGATATTGGAATAATTTATCATGCACTGACAATAGAGATAATTGAATGGATGAATATAAGAAGTGAATAAAATATATGAAAATTCAATGACTCCTTACGATATTATTCATCTTAATCCATCACTACACCTAACAAAATTTATAATTTATTTCGGCTAATTAACATAAGGCATCGCGAACTACAGTTGATGAAAGCTCATGCAATAACAAGACAGGGCTCTAACATTCCCATGGGACCATTCTAGATTTGTGAATCTTCCCAGAGAGAGTTTTACATTATCTTGTACTTTTAATTCTCTTCTAGAAACCTTTACATATCAATAATAATAATACTATCATTAAGCCAAAAGTGAAGTGTTTTTATTATTTTTTAAAAAAGATTGTGGACTTTAAAAAATGATAGTGTCCATCTCCATTAAAACTCATCTCCTTCCTTTCAATCAGTGCAACCAGAACTCCATTATTCATGTCTTGATAACCATGAATCTCCTCAGCATGAGGATAAGTAACTCATCAAAATAGTAGCAACCATGATGCCACTTTAATTTGCTAGCAAATTTCATCTTCTTGTTCCACAAATTTCCATTCTTTCTAATTGAGATCGTTTCTGCATTGAAAAATTTGGAAATCTATCTTTGAATGATAAAACTAAACGAAAGAAATAATGAAAATCATTTCATTGATATAACTTTCCTTAAATGTTAAAAAATCTCACCCACTGAAATATTCAAAATATATATATAACAGCTGCCATTCCAAGGTGAAAGAACGTAAGCGTTGAATTCATAATCTTTCATAAGTGGTGGCTGCAGTCGGGTTCTGGCCGAAACTGGTGGTTTAGGGGATTAGGACTGAATCATAAGGTTTCTCCAGGTTTAAGTTTGGTCTCGATTTGATCAAATGGTTGAAATTTTTTCAATTTTAGGATGTTTGTTTTGCTGACACTTTTCACATTTTTTTAGCATTTGGGCTTTGATTAAATACCATTAGATTAACATTGCAATGTAAAACATTTTCTTAGGAAACAATTTACATAAAAAATATTTTCTATATATAAGTTATTCTCTACAAAATAAATAAAAGAAAGTGAAAAAAATAATTTTAATATGAAACCTGACTGAATTGAATCGGATGATTTCAATCCAGTTCAAAACAGACTAATTTCAGTCTGGTTTTGATCTCGAGCCAGACTGGCCAAGATTAAGGCATACCAATTAATTAACCGAACTCCACTTGACTAATACAATACTTGTTAATTAGTATGTTGCAGGTGATTATTATTGCTGCACTAATATTGTTGTTCAAGATTCAGAGCCATTGATCTTTAGCCGACAATGACATTAAGAAAATTCAGAAAGAGTGTCCTATATGTGCTCCTAGCTGATAGATAGGGAAAACTTTTTCTTTCTCTGGAAAAAAAAAATGCATGCATTTCTTAGAACAGAGAAAATAAGTGCTGCGATTAACTCATGCAAAAATCATCAATTAAATACAAATAAGGAATTTTCTTAGCCGTAAACCCTTCATCTTAGACAAGCACAGGAACGAACTGATATTGAAAACTTCAGAGTACAGAAGGAAAATATTCCCACAAGAAGTAGCGAGCTTGAACAAGTCTCAGAAAAATAAAATTGAGAAATATTTCAATGATAGCACTGAAAAAGATTCTCCGGGTCCGATCTCCATGTGTAAATCTTCACATTGATTAATTATTAAGCACTTCAATCCTCTTCTAGAGACAATCATAGAGCAATAAAGCCAAGGTTTTTATTTCTTTCTTCTCTGATCTCTTACATATTTTAGAACTTGAAAATGATAGGTTTTATCTCCACTGAAACTTGTCATCTTCCTTCAGATCGATCCAGCAAAATACCATTATCATCAGTCTTAACAATTAATGATCCACAAAATATAATAATAAGATAGATAATGCTAAGAGATAATATATATATATAAAAGAATCACATGATTAGGAGAAGATCATGTGATTAATTAAAAAAAATAAATAAGTTGATTGATGTATGCATAAAAGAGTGATTAGTATTTTAATACCAGGTGTTTTATGCATTTCATTATTATAATTATGTTTATGCATAAAAATAAATGAATGAAATATAGTTCTTGCTCTTAGTAGTAAAATAATCATTTTCTTTTTATTTTTTTTTTCTTTCATATCATTCCAAAACTTAATTATCACATGATTATGAGAGGATTATATGATTAATTAGCAAAAATCAATAATTAGATTAATGCGTATATAAAGGAGTGATGTGTGTTTTAATACTATATGTGTCTTATATATTTCATTATAAATAAATATTATACACATAAACATAAATAAATAAAACATAACCTCTTAAAATTGAATTTGTGTCCATAAATGCAAGCTTTCAGTCGAGTTACGTTAACCATTTTCTTTCTATTTTCTCCTTTTTCTCATACTATTCCAAATCATATTTGGAGTATAAAGGCCAGGATTTGACATATTAATTTCTATTTATCATGTGTTCATAGAGACTAATAGGAGTGCGAATTGAATAATCTGATATGTTCATGCTCTACTTCACACCAATTTCCTTCAATTGCCTCCTCCAAGTCTCTTGAAGGTTGTTTATCAAGATGTTTAAGTGTTGCTCTCCTTAAAATGTGCCGAAGATATTTGATGTCTTATTCCATTTGTTTAAACAAAAATTAAAGATTAAAGTTTAAACTTCTGACCTGCTAGAGAGGCTAGCAATAATTTTATAGGTATATATGCATACATGGATGTATATAGTGGTGCCATGCCATGCCTGTACATGTGTTACACCCACCATTAAGTATATGAGAAGAGGGAAAGAGAAAGAAAGAATTAATAATATTGCATGACTGTAATTAAAAATGAAGGCAACTTTTAGGTGCTAATAATTGCTCAATTATTATCAAGTGCATAACTTTTCCAGTCCTTACCTCAATTTTCTATTGCATTATGTTAAAATGTGACATACCTATCAAGTGTCGTTTGCTAATTTTCTATGCTATAATTTTTGGTTGGCCTTGTCGTATTTAGGAGCATTAACACAATTGAATATCACTTAGTATCATTTATTTTATTGTTCTATCTCATTTTCAGACCATTTCATTATTTATAAAAGCATACTTCGGGACAAAAGAAGCAAAGTAAGTGGAGGCATGCTTCAAAAGATTTCATCTTTTTTTTTTTTAATTTTTTCCATAAAATTTACGAAGTAGGTTTCTACATGGAATCACTTGTGGTATAATCTAAAGTAGAAAAGAAAGAAAAAATTAGTGATCAGTTTTAACCATTGGATCATAATCTTCTATAAAGCTTGCCTTGAATTGAAAGCATATCTCTCTCAAAGTAGATCATCGATCACCAAATCATAAGTTGAAATTTGAGTAAATAAAAGCCAATTAAGTGATTACGTGTGGATGTATATGATACAATTTGAAACTATAGAATGGTGGCTACCACTACTATATGTCTATTTATTTTGATACAAAATCTTACTTAGATGATATTATTGTAGTAGAATTCTGCCAAAAACAATGTGCTCAGCCTCCATTATAAAACTAAAATAGCATATTGCAAGTAATCTTTTATTTTAGACTAACCTTCCACTCATGAAGGGGAAAGGTGATGTTAATGTTGGTGTATTAATCTTTTAATGACAATAATAATCATGCAGCAACAAAAGAAACATAGCTTTAACCCATATGCAGGCATTCACCTAATAAAAAGATTATGCACTAAATTAATAATAAATATATATTTATGGTCGTCATTTTCAACCAATAGTTTGATTAATTATACATTTAGGCATGCATGTGTTGTGACAAATATTTGTTCCAAGTCCGAATTTGGTATAGCTGAATGTGAAGATAATGAAAATTTTTGTGAGTACAGCTTAGTGATCCTGCCATTAAGTGCTTCAAACACTAATAATTTCATTTTTTAAGCTTAGAGGAGGACTAGAAGTTGAGTTAGAGAGTGGCCTATCCAATTGAGTGCCCGTGATTGAGGCATCCCAAAAGAGAAAAGCAAAGGAAAGGAGAGTCCCATTCCCATGTTGTGCAATTATTATAAATGCATGGGCAGAAGGTAAAATATATAACAGCAACTTTCTTCAAATGATGCATGTCCTTCCCTACTCCACAAATGACCCTGTCCCTAAGCTAACACCACCAGACACCCATTTGCCATTTTCTTGCTCAAGTCATTATTATTGGTTGAAGTCCACACGCCTTCTTCTTCTTCTTCACCTATGTATCAGTAAAATGGTCTCTTTGATGAATAGAAATATCAAATCAATGGGCCACTTACATGATAGTGTTTGGTCTGTGCCAACCCCACAACTCACGCACTTTAATTATAAAAAATTCTTAATATAGTGACTTATTAAAGTAAACAATATGGTAGTAATCATAAAAAGTAAATGAATATATAAAAATTTTATAATTCACTATGAAATATAGAAAGTCATAAAACATATGAAAATTCTGTAATTCATTATGGTATTGTCTATCGTGATGAGTCACTTTAATTAAATTTCCTGCATAATTTCTATCATAATAAAATATCTTGCTTACCCAAAAAAATCATATAAAAATTAAAAGCTTATCGTTGCTGCGAGAAACACATGTTTGTTCTTTTCCCTTGGTTGAAGAGTGTTTCTTGAGGGTTTAATTAAGGCTACTCACTTCAAACCCAACTTCATGATTCTTTAAGAGTGATTTTCTTTTATTCTAGACGTAGGGTGATTAAGGGTTTAATAATAGCATAATATGATAAGTATGATTAGGCTTGGTGGTGAAATAATATCCCCAATAATAATCTCAATTACAAGAGCTAGCACATGCATATATAAGCACACAAGTGACTTCCTTAATTATTATTTGAAAACAACTTCTTTAATTAATTTGATAATGCAGTCAGTGAAAAGGTTATGGAAATTAAAAGAAGCAAAGTAAAGTAAAAGAAGAGATTACTTTTGCTAACTTCTTAATTAAATGGGCTCATTAGTTAGTACGTGTGTTATTTTAATCATTCTTTAGCTTCTTTTTCTATATCTGATGCTTTTCATTTGAAAAAGGCTTATGCTATAAAATTCAATAATTAATTAATTAATATTTGTATTGCACTGTCTCCACTCATCAACTCATCCAGTGTTAATTATAAAACAAATATAGGAGAGAATGAGTGCTGCAGCTGACTTTAATTGTCTCCTCTATTCTACTCTTTAATTAACATGGAATTGCAGCACATCAGAATAGAGAGTTCGTATGTATACAAACTAAGATATATAAATTTTCTAATGGAACTAATGATAATGATCCCCGAAGAGGCATAAAATTTCCATCCTCCTAGCTAGCTTGGAGAAGCACAAAGAAAAGGAATGAAAATTTTTCAATTAGTCCTTATTTTTTTTAGCTATGTATTAATATTAATTAATAGTGCATATTCTTTTTTAAAGCAAGATTATTAAATTCACTTCTTGATCAGATCACAAGTAAGTTAAAACTCTTATATCAACAAGATAAATTCATTTGCCTACTTAGTACCAGGAGTGATATATATAACAATTTCTTTGTTCATGTTACCATTTCAAATGCATAACTAAGAACAATGATTTAGAACCAAAATATATTCTGCAACTGCTTTAGATAGACTTAGACCTATGCAGCAATATAAAAGTGGATCAAGACCAATTCTGATATGGAACAATATATATATATATATATATATCCTGAGTTATGTGTATAGCATAAAGAGTAAGCATTTAAAAGTATGTTGAAATTGAAGAAAGGATTATGGGAAGAGTTTTCTTTTTTTTTTTTTCTTTTTTTTCATTTAGTTCTGATTCAAACTCTAATGATATTATAGCCCTAAAAACAACTCTAATGATGCTGAGATAGAGCTAATTATTACTATGGGAAGGGATTTTATCATTAAAGAAAAGAAAATAAGTATACAACCCATGGTCACAATATCACTTCTGTTCTTAAAAGGAGAAAATTAAGGGGGAAAAAAAAAACCAACCACCAAACCTCTCTCAGTCAATCCAAACACAAAACTACAGAAAAACACATAAACCCCACCTCTCCAATTATTCGAAACCCCACACACATACACCTTTTTTCCTCAACGTATTACGCATCCCAAAATCCAACGCAAATAAATCCCTCCACTCCACCCTCTCCTCCCAAAAACCACAACCCATTGAGCAAAGAACCAAAAACACAAACAAACATGCTATCCCTTCAACCACTTGCCCCAGTGGTGATCCTGCTGCTACTACTACAGTGTAGCACCACAGCCAAAACCATCTCATACCCTGATTTTCAATTCTTGAACATCAAAGAAGCAATCACAGAAACTAAAACTAAGCCTACCAAAACATCCCAATATCAAGAACCGTTCAAGAATCAAAATGGAACTCAAACTGACGTGAAATGGAAGCTAAAACTACTCCATAGAGACAAGATAACTTCCAACAACTCCAACCCTTTTCATGCGCGCATACACCGAGACATGAAGAGGGTGGCAAGCCTCGTCCGTCGCCTTTCAGGTTCCGGCACCGCCAGTTATACAGAGGGGGACTTTGGGGCGGAGGTGGTTTCCGGTATGAATCAAGGTAGCGGAGAATATTTTGTTAGAATAGGCGTTGGGAGCCCGCCAAAAGATCAGTACGTGGTTATTGATTCGGGTAGTGATATAGTTTGGGTCCAGTGTCAACCATGCACTCAGTGTTACCGCCAAACCGACCCGGTATTTGACCCGGGTAACTCCGCATCGTTTATAGGGGTCTCTTGTAGCTCTGCGGTTTGTGACAGAGTTGAGAACTCGGGTTGCCATGCGGGTCGTTGTCGGTATGAGGTGATGTATGGTGATGGGTCGTATACCAAGGGGACCCTTGCCCTCGAAACGCTAACTTTCGGGAGGACTGTCGTCCGAAACGTTGCCATCGGGTGCGGGCACAGCAACCGTGGCATGTTTATTGGAGCAGCCGGGTTACTAGGCCTTGGAGGTGGATCCTTATCGCTTGTAGGCCAATTGGGTGGTCAGACAGGTGGTGCATTTAGTTACTGTTTAGTGAGTCGGGGAACCGATTCATCTGGATCATTAGAATTCGGGCGTGGAGCAATGCCAGTGGGTGCTGCTTGGATTCCTTTGATCCGTAACCCACGGGCCCCAAGCTTCTATTACATCGGGCTTTCGGGTCTTGGAGTCGGAGGCATGAAGGTGCCCATATCAGAAGACGTTTTTCAGCTGAGTGAAATGGGGAATGGAGGTGTTGTTATGGACACCGGGACCGCTGTGACTAGGCTTCCTTCGGTGGCTTACATGGCGTTCCGAGATGCTTTTATCGCACAAACCGGAAACCTCCCTCGGGCATCCGGTGTTTCCATATTTGATACTTGTTATAACCTATTCGGGTTCGTGTCAGTTCGGGTCCCAACCGTGTCATTCTACTTTTCGGGCGGGCCAATCCTGACCCTTCCAGCAAGGAACTTTTTAATTCCAGTGGATGATGTGGGGACATTTTGTTTTGCATTTGCAGCATCTCCTTCAGGACTATCCATCATAGGGAACATTCAACAAGAGGGAATTCAGATTTCTTTTGATGGGGCAAATGGGTTTGTGGGGTTTGGCCCCAATGTTTGCTAAGTAGATGTAATTTATGTAAAGGGAATTGATGGAATTTTGCTAGTGTCATAGGTACAAACACATATTAATAGTATCATTACATAAGAAATTAATGTATTAAGACTATGTGGGCTTTTGTTGTATTGTATGAAGTATTATGAATTAACCAAAATTTTGTGCATTTCACTGAATGAAAAAAGAAATGAAAAAAAGATGATTGCAAAAGAGGGTAAACTATGGTTAAATAAGAATAAAAAATGAAAATATTGCGGTGGTTAGTCAAAAGAATGAGAAAAAGGAGAATGCTAGGATCCAAGAGACACCCCCACACCTCCCTATCTACGATCCCATGTTAGAGAGACTCCAACGGAAATGAGAATGACAGTGCATATTGGTCATTAGCCAAAACAACTTTACATCTTCAAATAGATAGATTCCTTTCACTCTCTCTCACAAGACCACAGTGTTAAAATGATGAGGGAAGGGAGCCACCACTCAGCTTAACATGTGAAAGGCAGACTCAGGTCTACTTTTGATGTAACCTAAGTTGGAGTGCATTCGGGCAATGGCTTTTACAAAGGTATTAGCTTTTTCCTCTTTAGATAGATTTGAGAGCCTTTTTCATATTGGTAATGCTAACAACAATTCAACAACTTTCATTTCTCCTCTTCTTAGTCCGCCAGGTCAATCTAATTAACCCAAGTCCACCACTTTTTTGAGGCCCACAAAAGGGAGGGAGTTGTTTGGTGGGATTGGAGAAAGGAAATGGAATCAATAAAAGCAAGGATCATTTAGGATATCCATCCTAATAATTTTATTTCTGGACCTTTTCCATAATTCATTTTTTCACACCCATTTGCCTGACAAAATTATTTCTCTAACCAAATTCAACATGCTCCCAACGGTTTTTAGGGACGCTTTGCAAATATTCTCTTGAACGTTTTTAGAGTGAAGGATACATGACAATCCTCTCTAAATTACATTTCTATGACTAATTCCCTTGTAAGGATTGGCGTATTCCATAGTTGATTATATCCTCAGTTTCACCATTTTCCCCCCTTCACAGGCTCAGCCTTGTAATGTTGACAAAAATACATCTTTTGAAAAGTTGCCCATGCTTGTTCGCTTCCCCTCCTATCTTCCTTTACTCCCACACCCCACCTGTACAATCTTACCTAATCTGATTCCAGTATTGGTTACTACCAACAAAAGGAAAGGGGGGAAAAAGACACCACCTTGAAAACAAATAGGTATTGCATATGATGATCGATTAACCAGAAAGAAGCCAAGTTAAAAACAATGAACCCTCAACCGAAAAAGAAAACAAAGGTACAAAAAGATATGGTTAGTTCAGTACAGTAAACTGCTTTTGCCTGGGGGAGTATCACGTTTTCATTAAAAGTTGAGAATGCAGTCATTGGAAAGCTAGATATTAGTGCTTTGCTGGAGGTTTTGCCAACTTCTTTCCAATGGGACCAACAAACAAACAAAGTTGAAACCTATTCTTAGTCATCTCATCATCTGATCAAATGGGGACACTTCTAAAAGCGCGTAATATTTGTCCTCTCACCTCCCTTTCACCAAAATATGGACAATTCCTTGATTATGTACATAGTAACTAAAGAGAGTATGACGTGGAAAATGTACCTTGATCGAGTGGGCAATGTTAGCCAGGATTGTTCATGCTAAACCAGCCTTCAAGCCTGTTTTGGCTCAGCGTTCTTGGAATCATGCCAGTGGTTAATTCTTGATAAGCTTTTCTGTAATTAGAAACATACTCCATAACACAAATGCAGCCAAATAGAGCTTTCATTCTCTTTCTTGACCTTCGAATCCGAACATCAAAATTTACGGAATTTTGCTATGCATATTGCTTGCTCACAAGAATTATCGACTACAAACTATTGCTTTGATATATACTAGAGAATATTTAATAATATTTACAGGTGGATTGGACTTGCTTTCATCTGCAATTGCAGAAAACAAAAATGCCTTTGTGGGGCTCCAAACACAAAAAACAATTACCACCCAAACCAAGTCACAACCCAGGCAGGCCCTACAAGTGCAGCCACTGATTCCTAATGTCTCTTTTACTGATCAAAATTCATGTCAACTCCTGAAAACTTTCTCCTAGATAAATTTGTATCACCTTAAGAACACTAAACTCCTGGAGCACTGCGTCCCATAAATAGATACTTGAGATCTTCAACTGTCAAGCGAGTAGCTGAGCCACCACTTGGATCTTCACCAAATGCAGATGCAACCATTTTTCTCTTCTCCTCCTGCAAATCAAAGTCAAGAGCAAAGAAAACCACAATCAAGATTTGTCACATCTAGACATACACAAAGCACACGAACCAAAAATATTTTTAATACTTGTTATCAAAAAAGAGAGATTCTCATGGCCAATAAAACTTATCGAATAATACCTGAAGGGCTAATATTCTATCTTCCACCGTGTCTTTAATAGTGAGTCGAGTTACAGTAACAGGACGAGTCTGACCAATTCTATGCGCTCGATCTACAGCTTGATCTTCAGTAGTAGGATTCCACCAAAGATCAAGAAGGATAACATGGCAAGCAGCAACCATATTCAAGCCAAGATTTCCTGCCTTTAGTGACATTAGCATTACAGTTACCTGCAAGAAATTTTCAATAATTAAAATATTAAAAGCATTCGCAGATTAAGGCAGCATGAATATCCATCATGCACAATGTCATTGATTTGAATTGAGATATCAGTAACTGGCACAACAGAATTCACTTACATATTATATAGAATATCTAACAAGTTGCCCTCTCAAGCTTATAATAGACTTACCAATAACTAACTACATCATAAAGAAAATAAGTAAATAAAACTCTCCACGGCATTGAAAAATGTAAGAACCAAACCTCAGGATCAGTGCTGAAATCTTTGGCAGCCCTGTCTCTAGCAGTCAAAGTCATTGTGCCATCAAGCCTCCTGTACTGTATACAATATTGATTCAATGACATCTCAACCAAGTCCAACATGCTAGTCCACTGTGAGAAAACAATTGATTTCATTGGTCCTTCAGTAGACGAGCTTAAATAAGCTGTTGAAGTTCCATTGCATCCTGTGGAACGATTTAGCTCTGGACTTGGGCTCTTTACCTGACAATGAGATTGGAGAATCTCAAGAACAGCTCTAATTTTTGATGAGAAATACTCATGCTGTAGGACCATTGATTTTTCATCAAATTCAGGATGCTTAGCACCAGCATCATGATTATCAGACAGGCAACTTTTAAGAGTCGCTTCAGAGAAAACAACATCAGAACCAAGTTGTTCTTTACAGCCAGGAGCAGGGCACGTATTTTCATCCCCTGTCAAGTAGTCTGACAGACATTGATAGCAGAAAACGTGGCCACACATGGTAACAACAGGGTCCTCAGGAGGATCCTGAAATAGCATTGAGTTCTTGAAAAGTTAGATAACTGTAATCAGATACCATACATTTTCATTGTGATAGACAAATATTGTTAACTTTCATGTGGACACACACTCCAAATAACTAAATAGACAAAAAAATAGAAAGACAAGGACATGAAGTAATTGGTGAGTACCATAGAACATATTCTAGAAAAGGAACCTACGGAAGACTCCAACAAGACTTCCAACAAAGAAACAGAATTAGTGAATTCCTAAATGTTTCTTAAACATTGCCAATATAAAGGACACATATACAGCTGTGTCCAATTAAGTCAACAATGATAGCTTGGAAGAAAACATTTTAATAATAATGCCATTACTCTTATTTGCTATTGGCAAGTTCTCAATTTTTATAAGATTTTATAAGTCAAATAGCCCTAAACTATCAAAAAATCATCTCGCAACCTTGTCTCATGTTCATGTTTATTGAGCATAGTAATTCACTTCTCATATTCAGGATTCAAGGATATAGATTGAAAAGAAAAAAGGAGCAGAGCCCGATCAACCAAAAGGAGGAAAAAAAAAAAAAAAAAAAAAAGGACACACACACACACACACACACACACACATTCTTTTTGAACAAAGCAAAATTTCTGCTTTACTGGCAACAAGGAGAACATATATGATCACTATTGATGCATGTCCCAACAAGTGCAAGGACAATTATGACACTATTAAAACAATTAGTAATGGAAAAAAAAAAAAAAAAGAAAGATGATGAGTATATCACCAGGGCTAGAACTTCTATATTAATCAAGTTGATGAAATTAGCAGTTAAAAAGATTTAAGGGGTTTTACCTGGTGATTAAAAAGCATTACAGTTTCCACTGATAGGCCAAGCATTTAATCTTAATTCAAAGCATCCAACCATAACAGTATTTTTTAACAAAAAATTTTGGATCCATATCAATCTCCACCGCTCATCAATAATGTACTAAAATAATCAATCCCTTATGCAGGCAGATCTACATGTATTAAGTTAGAACTCTCAATTGCTTCCACAACAACATGCAATAAGAGCAATAATTTTCAGGTCACTTAAGTACTGAACCCAGAAAACAGAAACACCATTTATGTGCATGGCATAGGGCTCCCATAAACATATTATCATCCAACAACAACTGCCCAGGCAATATGGCAATAAGGATAGGAAACTCAATGGGGAAAAGGTTGCATCATGCAACAGTAACTACATTCAACACCACTTCTTTTATGGCAAAAGCAGAGTGTTACTCAACTAAAAAATTTTAAACTACTCACATTGCATGCGCGGCAGATTGCAGAGGAAGTAGCCAAGCATTTCAATAGATCAATCACCATATCATTAGGGAGTCTCCTTGCCATTTCTGTAGAAACTTTTCCAAACAAGTCAGAATTAAAACCTTTAACAAGAAGAGGGTGGTCACAGGCCTGACGAAGTCGCAAAAGCATCAAAAGAATGTTTGCATAGTTTTGGTTCACTGTACCAGCAGCAGCATAAGCCTGCAAGATAAAATCTACAACTTTAAGATGCATAACAAGTTAGCATAGGGAATATTCAGTGGAACAGAATTCAACCTCACATGATCACAACAAGAATCGTCACTAAAACTGGAAGGATGATAGTGTTTCAATATTCAAGGAATGAATATCAACATCATAACATTTCTTGAGAAGTTAAGTATCAGAAAAAGGTTCTTTGAAGTAGGCTTAGTTTGTTTTGAAGAAAATAACTTAGCTATGGAAAATATTCGCTGATCAACATTTTTGAGAAAAATAAATTGTTTTTTGCTGATTTGGTTGCAACACTGGAAATTATGTTCTGTTGTTTGAAGTACAGCTTTGAACATGAACTTTAAGCTCCAGAGCCATCACCACCAATTCTAGTGTCCATAAATTCTTACTTGTCCGCAAAAGACAAGATGAAATAGCTCAATTTGTGGTTATTTTCAACAACATACTTGCTGGTGGAGAGGTCGAACCACACAGCTAATTGGACAAATAAACTGCCGGTCATTCATATTTCCACAAGTACAAATTTACAAGGAATGAAAAGCACCTTGAATTTAGAACGTGAATCAGCCTCTAGGCGGGTATAGAAAGCTCGCTCCTCTGCTGAGAAATCTACCTTCTTCAAGTATATTGATTTTGGAGGTAACTTAATTATGGGCTCCCCATCAATTAATGTTCCTAAATCACACAAACTAATGATGATCAACACCAAAAAGTAACTAAGACACAATCAAGTATTAGAATTCCATTTGTAAAGCCATAGTCAAATTCATCAATCATCAGGACATGTTTAAAGAGAATTAACTAAAGGTGGGAAAGTTCATCCACTAATATTTAGAATCCCTTTGGAGAAACTCTATTTACAAATATCCAAACTTACTTTGTATCAACTAAACCTATAAAGAGATGTTAAATCTGAATACCTATGAATTGAAATTCTGAAAAGTTTAATTTTTGGAGAGGTTGGTTATACACAATTCACAAAGCAAAACCTCATAAATTTTAATCTACACATAGGCTTTCTTCACTTACATAATGCTTTCATAGAATCTCTTCAACACAATTCAAAGTTTGGCACTATAACCATTCCAATGATTAAATACAAAAAAGAGGGGTCAAGAAAACATCCAAAACTGAGTCAAACACGAAGGATCTAACATGTAACTTTTAAGCTGATATAAAAAATATATACATGCACCACCCACCACCCATGAACCTTTTCCTCAATTCTCTCATCTAAATGTCATATAGAGATCCCAGACTGATAGAATACTCCCAAGACTGGAAGAGACACCTTCCATTACAAAAAGTAGATGGAAGCAAAAAGTTATTTAATGTCTTTCCTATCCTGAAGGCACTGTTTTTCAAATGCCCATTGCTGGATGACAATGGATTAAAAAAGGGAGATGCCAACAATTGTAAAGTAAAATATTAAAAGAAAAATGGATACAACAAGAAATTCAGGAAAATCTACAATGAACAAGTCATGGTTGTAATTAAAAAAGAGTGTTCTACCTACCTATGTCTAAAAACCCAGATGATTAAAGGTCCAAAAGCATAAACAATTTCCATGCAAAAATGTGACATCAGAACTCTTAGATGCAACTAGGAGAAACACCTAAACATAAAATTAGAATTCCTAAGAGTACCCAAGAGAAAATGAGACTTTTGCTTTCATTTCAAGGTAGTGCACTTCTATTTTCTGCACATATATCCTAACACAAAATGGCTCACCATTGGGATGCACCATCTGTGAAGAACAAGCAATAGGAAGTGCAGTAAGACTCCAGGAAGGAAATTAAAAGAATTAACCTATATAGAATCTGTAGAACAGATAAAATCACTTGGAGGCATGCTCAAAATTAACACACGCAGAAAAATAATTGAAACCCAACAAACCACAGAAACAATGGGATAGGCAGCCATCACCTTTTGTACGACGCAGCATTATTGCCCTAAGAACTGCTTGTAGTTTCTTGTAACCATGGAGTGAATTTCTAGATATTGGAACCTTTATTGTGGAGTAAAAAGATTTGTAGACAGCATAAGGATCGTATCTGAGAAACCTGAAATAGCTATACAAATCATCAATTGCATTTTGAATAGGTGTTCCGGATAAGCACCACCTTCTTTTGGCACGAAGGCTGCAGCAGGCTCTAGCAACTTGAGTTCGATGATTTTTAATCGATTGGGCTTCATCTAGTATCACCCTAGACCAAGTAACCCTAGCAAGTGGACCACAATCATAATCAATAGAGGAATTATCTATTCCCTTCCTACCCTTCTTTCTTTTCTTACTAACATTAGTCGTCTTCTTCTTCTTCTTATTAATTGAAAATTCAGAAGATAATCCATACTTCTCCCCATCCTTTTCATCAACCTCATCCTCATCAACTAGAGGTTGCTTTGGAACTTCGTTAGTCACAATAGAATATGTTGTCAGAATGACATCATACTTAGCCAATTCAACAGGATCCTTTGTCCGACTACCTCCATGGTAAACAAGAAAAGTAAGCTTAGCTTCATCTGCAACTTTATCATCCAATTCCCTTGCCCATTGCCGAAGAATACTCGCTGGACACACAACCAGAGTACCAGCAGCTGGTCTCTTTCTCTTAAATGGCCGGGTAGAAGTACTTACTTCTGGAATTGATTTGATATCATCAGATTCCCCAGTCTGCTTGACTTCAACCAAACCAGGACGGCTATTCTCATCATCGTCATCTAAATTCAATGCTTCAGGTTTGTGATTAGATTGATCTTCTGATTTTGATTTTGACTCCAAAGACTTTTGCATTTGTATGAGGGCAATCATTGAGACAGTTTTACCAAGACCCTGGAATATGAAAGCATAATGAGCATAGACAGAAAACATAAAATCAAAAGGCAAACAAAGGCAATGGTGCATCAACTAGATGTCTATGTCAATAACCTGATCATCAGCTAGAATTCCACCTAGACAATGCAAGCTTCTTGTTTCCTTCTGAAGCATCCAAGCCAATGCAATTTTCTGTAAAATAAAATTGGTTTTAACAAAACATTGTACTCAAAAAAATGAACGAACATCTTATAGTAGATAAATGAATAGACCTGATGTCTTAGAAGAGGCACAGACAACAGACCATCAGGTGGAGTAGCTTCAGTTTTTGGCTGATTGAGATCCTGCAAAATGAAGATCCAACAAATTTAAGCTCTTCAAATATTAACTCCACAGGCAAATTAACATGTAAAGTGAAGAACCAACGTAATTCAGTTGTTCAGATTGGAATCTCATACATCACAATGCAATAAAATTAGAACAACAAAGTACAACAGCAGCAGCAAGTTCAGAAATCATGGTTAATCATGTTTCCCCATAACTTTATAAATGGACTCAAATGTGTGATAAGAGTGACTCAAGGAAACTTGTCCTTTTTCTCTTTCTCTTTTAGCAAATATGAAACAAAAAGAACCAAGTCTATCTTAGCAACTTTTCAAAGAGTTATCTTTAACAAAGATGAGATTAGAAATCAAAATGGACCCCCCCAAACCCCCCCCCCCCCCCCCCCCAACCAAAAAAAAAGGCTTATTGAAACATCAAATTTGGCTTTGTCCAAATGCTTATTCAAGTTCATTCATCAAACAACTTTGAAAACAAATTTAAGTTCAATCACCAGAACCGCCATTTCCATATACTCTTATGCTCAACTCAAAAAAATTGCAAACTGAAATACATCATTTTGTATAGGTTGGCTTCACTGAAGCATTATGAAACAAACACTTATTCGAGAAAACACATAAATATGCATAAAATAATCATACGGATTATTAGTTGAATACATATATTGAGAGAAAGATTTATTGTTATTAGCTTACGCAAACATTTTTATGTTTACTTAATCCTTAAACTCATAAACAAGCCTCGAGCTCACATGAAAGTTTGAGAATAAAATAAAAGCAACATACAGGAGTATTGAAGAAAAAATGTTCAATTGTAACAAAAAAGAGAGAGCTTACCAAATTAATAGCTTTTCTTTTAAGAAAATGGAAAGGGAATTGGATTTCCAAAGGCATGATTTCATCAAATTGAGGATTTATCAAACAACTCATTACCACACTATGTCTTTTCACTTAAGCTAAATTCAAATCTATACAAACCAATCTTGAACACCATGGTTCTCAATTAATTTGGTTTCACATTATTACAACTGCACCAACACATCAAAGAAATTATTGCCAAATAGAACTATTGTGAAAATTTGAATTTTTAATTCAAACCCAGGACAGTAACTATTCAGACTATTTAAACGATCAAAACAGCATAGAAACGGTTAATTCCAAGAAATACCTCCAGTGCAGCTTGATAAATCAGTCTCTCATCATTCCCTGTAACACTTTCTTCGCCAACCATGGGACGATAAGCAGGGTCACTTGAACCAAACTGACCCGAGGAAATGGACTTTCCATGCATCAAGGATGGAGGCAGTGTCCTACTTCCATTGTTTTCATACATCACAACATCCTCATAATTGCCCCTTCCATAATGGTCCCTCATATAGCCCTTACAATTGGTTAAACTTGGCCCTGCCAAATGGTACATGCTTCCATAAATATCACGAGTCTGACTGCTACTACCACTCTCCACCAAGTTGGTTGGTTTACTATTGGTTGGAGATCGATGAAAAGAAGCAGGAAGGGTCCTCTTCAGAGCTTGTTGAGAAGAAAGTTTCTCATAATCTGTACCAGAAACATTAGCAATTCGAGAATTAACGGTCCGAGGTTGACCCATATTCCCATTTCCAGCAAAATACAAAGAATCATCTGCTTGTGTAGTTAACCGATGTGAAGATTTTAGAAATGAATGATCATTTACACTTGATGAGCTCCCATTAGAACCATGTTCTCTTCTGGGAGAAGTATGTGGAGTTTGCCCTAAGAATAAAATGGCATCAGTAGGTTTAGAGTTAGATATTGGATAAATAACCAAAAGAAAAAAGTCTGACACATACTCCTAGAGTCTGTGCCTGCCGTAGTAGCCCAAGATGGAAGAACCCTAGACTCAGTAGATCTCCTTATAGGTGATGTATCAAAGTCATCATCTTCAAACCAATCATCACTATCAGAACTGATATCTATAGGATCCATTGCAGCCATCAAAGTTGATAATAGTAAGTCTCCCCTGCTTCAAACAAACTAATTTCCTGTCTTCCAGCAAACTTAATAAAAGGACTCTCCAAAAGCAAACCACCCTGCAATTACAAAACACCCATATCTCATGAACAAGCAAAAGAAACAAAAAGATAGAGCCATCAGACAAAAAATATCTTAACTTACCAGGACTTGAAATTAAGCCACAAATCTAATTACGTACAAAAGAGCAACATCTCCGATTGCACCAATAAAATAATGAAGAGAATCCACATTGTCTGGCATCTAATTGAATTGCATTCCCACTTCCTACAAAAAGCAGACAGATCAGTAGTTAAAATTAAGTCATTGGTTTCTACCTGACATTATCTAGTTTAATAAATAGAAGAAACCAAACAATTTAAGGAAAGAAAACTGAACTTTTTTACAGCATAGTTCAGATTTGAATTTGAAAACCATTTCAATTTCAACAAATACTAATGACATTATGGACAAGGTTTTTAATCTGGATTCCTAGTGATGAATGTGTTTAGAGTTCTCAAATTGAACCAAAATCTTACCATTACTATTTTAATTCTGGAGATCCCATCCATACACATGTCTTATGTCATGGTGCACTATTTCTTTTAATTGAAGCAAAAATGGCAACCAAACAAACCCATCACTCTACTCCTAATCCAGGGTAGCAAGTTCCAAGAAGGGGAAAAATCAGCATTAATGCTTCTTATTCCAACACATGCGCGAAGAGATGCAAAGCAGACAATTTCGAAAATGAAAATTTGCTAAATTTACGTCGGCCATAAATCATCAGAGCTATTACGATAGAAAGCAGTGAACAATAACTAATATTCCTGACAATTTTTGAAGTTCGATATCTCCTCGATCGAATAAATCTTACCAGCAACGTTTCTGTGCCACTGGCATTGAAATGGGTTATCTTTCAATATGTATCTCGATTAGGAAAAACGAATAACCAATTTAAACTACATCACTCAAACTGCAGTAATATCAACAGTAGGGAGAAAGAAAAATTCAAACTTTATGCAAAATTGCACCTTAAACTAAAAACCCACCAGATAAACAAAAAGCGTGGGAAAAGCATGCAAGGGTGCAGAACAACGGAAACACCTTGATTCAAAAGAAGAAAAAAAAAACCTAAACAAATCAAAATTGCAGAGTTAAAGGGGAGAGGTATTAACAGTTAATAAGAGAGCAACCGAGTAAAGCAAATACAGAAACAAAATAAGACAAAAATGCAGAAAGAAGAAAAGGAAAAAAGGCTAAAATTGAGAGAGAGAGGAAAAAACCCTAGCAGCAAAGCGTCGATCGCCATTGTAGTTCAGTGGAAGAGTCTTAGGGTTCGCATTGACCTAAGAAACAGTGTGCTCGCGAGGGGAGAGAGAATCGAAAGAAATTGACTGGCGAGTTAACGGACGACAGAAGGGAGAGTGGGGTAGGGATAGACGGTAGCGTTTCGCGTAAGGAAAGAGATGTTCTCTTGCCGTTATGAATAAGTGCAAATTTAAACTTTGATATTTATATTTAAGCTCATATCATTTAATTTATTTCTTGCTCGTACGTTTATACCTTACTATATAAAAAACTAGCTAAATACCCGTATCATACATGATAGTGTGTGTGTGTATATATATATATATATATATATATATATATATATATATATATAAAATAAATTTTTATTATTAAATCAATTTTTTAAAATTTTTTTTAATTAATTTAATTTAATTTAAATAAAATTTCTTTTATTTTAATAATAACTTTTTAAATTAATTTATAGTAAAATTATTTTGAAAAATATATTTTTAATTATTTTTATACATTAATTTATATAATTATTTTATTTAAAATATAATAAAATTATTTTATTTAAAAAAATAATTTAAAATTTACTTATGTTATTGGTCAAATAAATTAGGTGATACTAAAATACAATATAATCATATAATCTGATAAGATTATAATTTTAAACTATTTTAATATTTAATTTATTGGTCAAATTATTATATATTTTTTATTTTTTTATTTAAAATATTTTCAATTATTCTTATTTGTAGTCGAATTTCTGATATAATTCTATTTTTATGTATCTTTAATTTTTTTTTTACTGTAAAAAAATATATGGTTATTTAACTAAAATATGAAAATAGTCCAATATAAAAAAGAAATGAAAAAAAATAAGTGATAACCCTTACAGTAAATACTTGAAAAGCTCTCTAACTTTTCATGAAAAAATTACATCAACAATATAAAAAACTGTAAATTATATATTTGGGTGGCTTTTATAAAAAGTATGTAGGTTGACTTTACATTAATTGACTATAATATAATATTAATTTTTATTTGATTATTTTAATTTAATTCATACTTTGTGTTAGTTTAACTTTTTTTTAAATAATTATTTTAATTTTATTGTACTCAATAAAGTGAGAAAAATAAAAGAAATATTAAAAATAATAAGATTTATGAATCGAGATCAATAACTCTTGAAAAGCAACTCTCAACTTTTTATGAAAAAATTGCATTAATAATATAAAATAGTGTAAATTATATATTTGGGTGACTTTTATAAAGAGCATGTAGGTTGACTTTATATTAATTGACTATAATATAATATTAAATTTTATTTGATTATTTTAATTTAATTCATAATTTGTGTTAGTTCAACTTAAAAAAAATAATTATTTTAATTTTGTTGTACTTAATAAAGTGAGAAAAATAAAAGAAATATTAAAAATTGTACCACTCCTAATTTTTAAATTTATTATTTTGTGGGTAAATATTAATATTTTATTTTATTTAAATTTAAGGAAATTATTTAAAATTTTTCGGATTTTAGAAATCAGGTTCGATTTTCTGAAAATATAAAATTTTGATAATTTTTAAAAATTAATTTAAAGACCACGTGGTAAAACTAAAAATATATTTAGACTCTACAAATTTTTTTTAGTTTTCTAGAATTTTTTCGAAATTTTTGGGCCTCGTTTTCTATCCAAAGGCAGAGTAAAAATTTAAAATTTTATATCATGAATCGGACCGACCGAATCGAACCGGACCGGATCGGACCGGTCTTCTTCGTCTTTTTTCTTCTCCCCTGCGCATTCCTGTCCCTCTTCCTCTCTCTCCCATTTTCTCTCTCCTCCCTCCTCCCCACGTTGCACCGTCGCCACCCCAGCCTCCCCACCTCGCCGGACCGACGAGCCGCCCCAGCTCTTTCCCGTCGCCGGCTGACGCTCCAGGAGGCCGGAAACAACACGCGAAGCTCCCTCTGTGCGCGCGCGCTGTTTTAGCTTCCCAGCCAAAATTCGGCCAATCCAGCTACCGTTTGGGCCAGGTCTTGTGTCTAAACTCATCTAAACCTCGAAAACTTTCCATAGACACCAAGAACACCAAAATCCATTGAGCGGTTTGCCCAATTTTTGTCCTGAAAGTTTTAGCCCATTTCAATTTTTGGGCTAGATTTCTCGCAAACCGTGAACCCCACGAGAAAACCGAGAGTACCGGAGTGCTCCATTCGTCGAGAGCTTCGCGGCAATATAAATTTCAAAATTTTCCGATACCGTTTTTCGGTGGATCCCACGAAACTTCGTAGTGTTTTTCCGAGCACTAAATGAGTTTAGAAAATTTCGTAAAAATTATATACTAACCTCCGTATTGTGGGCTTCGTGTAGGTACCTTCAATTCGTGGAAATTCGATAGTTGCCCAAATTTATAAATTTTCGGCCAGACAGACAGGCTACCGAAAAAGTCTCGAAATTGAGTCAAGATTTTGGCTACCCCACCATTGTCAGATGTCCCGAGCGCGTTCCCTAAGTCAGAATTGGCATAGATAAACCCGAACCTTACTTTTTCTTAATTGTCTAGTGCTTGAATTAGATTAGAAATCCATAAAATATTCATGGTAGCTCAAAAAATTATGATTCCTTTTGCATTAGCTTGGTAATGTTGCTAAGGACCGCGGGACAAAGTTTTAGAATTTTTAGAGCTCATTTGGGTAGTTTTTGCAAAAGAGTTAATTATAAGGGCTAAATTATAATTTTACATATTGTGATTGATGACTGTTTGGATGGGCCCAGGAGGGGCTGTGTGATGTGATTGAGTTTTGGGTGTATGATTTGTGGATATAGAAGTACGTTTTAAGCCCTTTTGCAGGTTGGGTAGGTCCTAGGTATAGGGGAGATTCTACCGGATTTTCAACACGACTTCGGACATCTTTGGTCTTTTCTTAGTTTGTATTAAGTCAAATTTATTAAATAATTATAATAAAATTATCAGGTAAGCCGAGACAACCTTCCTCCTCTACCCAACTACCACAGTAACTTCGGTTAAGTCTATGAGTAAAATATTAATTTTAATTGTAATTTCGATATTATTATATGTTCAAGCATGCCCATGCATCACTTATATGTATATATCTATGTAGTTAAACACTAGGCACATTTATATTGCATTCTTAATTGATGGATTGCCATGGGTATCGTTTGTGGTAATTTGAAACAGTGTGCGTGCGTGCGTTGGCATGCGTGTGGTATGGTGTTGGATATGGACAGGACGGGTAGACACAGCTTGAGTTCTTCGCTGGGACCCGGTCCTTCGGGGTAGATACGGCTTAAGATCTTCGCTGGAACCCTGTATTTGATTTATTAAGCGAAAGTCCGGCTTGAGATCTTCGCTAGCAGAGGTTGGATTAAGAGGGCTGTATAGGAGATCAGCTTCCATATATGTATTATTTGACATTATCGGGTGTGTGAGTGCTCTAAATTACCTTTTTGATGTGATTTGTATAAAATTTATGACGATATTGCATTTCACCTCACATGGTGCATTAGTTGTAGATAGCTATAGAGATTATGGTTAAAATTGATATTTTACTTTCTGAGTCGAACGCTCACTCCTGTTCACCTATTTTTTCAGGATACGAGAGATTTCTAGTTGAGTTCTAACCTGCCTCTCTCCCTCGCAGGTCGTCTATTAATGTCTGTACTGTTTGTATAATTCTGTTAACTCCTAGAATTCTGCATGTATTAGAATTATTTATTTTATTTGGGTCTATAATATATTTGCCATGTTGGACCTGTAAACTTATTAAATGCATGTATGTTGGACTGGATGAGGGAGCCAAGCTCCCATTTATGTTTATGGCATCATGATTACGTGGAAGGTGAACCGAGCTCCCTAGATGATTAAATGGTCTAATTTATGGCCGGACTTTGTCCAGTTGAATTCTTGAAATTGGGCTCAAATGGGCCTTAGAGTTTAGTTGAGGAATAGTTAGGCTTACTACGGGCCTCTGAGGCTTTAGGCAGGCCCAGGTCCTAGTGCCGGTCCGGTCCATAGGTTAGGTCATGACAAAAATAATAAGATTTGTGAATCGAAACAATAACTCTTCAAAAGAAGTAATATAAATAATAGAGCAAATTAAAAAAAAAATTAAAAGCAATTAGATGAAGAGAGAATGTTTTGTGAGGGCAAAAAAAAAGATTTGATGTGTATCAAATAACAAAAAGTGTCAATTATTTATAGATAAAGAAATTGAGAAAATTCAGATCAAATTTAATTAGGTCATTAATTCATTGATAATTAAAAAAAAAAACATTATCCTTTAATTGAAAAAAATTTAACATTGCTATTTAAAATATTAAAACTCTAATACTTTAGCTATAAATTTTAGAATTAGTGGCCTTAATGGCCATAAGTTTTTTATTTTTTATTTTAATGGCTATAAGTTATTTATTCTTTGTTTATAATATAATAAAAATTACTTTTTAAATATAGTAAATATATTTTATTTACCATTATTAAAAATTTATAAAGTACTAATTCATCTCCAGTTATAAGGTCTTAATTTGAATTAGAGCCAATTATTTATAAGATCTTGAGTTTGAATCTTAAATACAACCAATTATATGAAAAAAAAAATTATAAAAATATTTCTTTTAGGATACATTATATTAAATAAATTATTCCATGCACAATCAAATAACCAGTGCCCTTAACACCCAAATGTAGAACATGGTGGAAATAATGCCCAACTCGTACCACCCGACTGAACTAGCGGTTTAATAGACGAGGAGAAGTTATTCTGGTAAGATTGGATCAACATTGGTAATACTTCCCTTTCCTGGTGCATTTGAAATAACTTCTTGTACTGAATTTGAATCCACTTGTGCTTCTGGTTCACTAGAAAGGTATGTCACTTCTGGACTAGCACGAGAGTTTCCTCCACAAAGATCTGGCTTAGTATTTATGCTTCCATTCTCAAGCTCTAATGTCTATCTGGATTCAGAAGCCATTAACTATAATAAAACATCAACACTGGACGTGTACATCATATATCAAGATATACACACATTAAGAAAATCCATAGATGCATCTTTGAATTTATTTTTTACAATTTCAGATCAGAATTTTAGACTGCTTAGAAACCATATCCTACTCTAGGACCAAAACATGTAACAATGTCTATCATAACATAATTCGTTATGGCAATGCATTAGTCAATTATATAATTATGCATTAAACCATTCAATTGAATTTTGGACTTGAATGTTGATATCCAAGGTCTCTCCTATATATAATATTAATTCAGATAACTAGTTTGTTTTAATCAACACTTAAGGGGGGTGTTTGGTTCACATGTTGGGTACAGCTGATAGCTAATAGACACCAAAATAGGTGAATTAGAGTATTTGATAAGTTTAAAAAAATAAAGTCGATAACTAACAGGTAGCTGATATAGTACCCACATCAACTGCAGTTTGTATCAGTTATATTTTTAGAGCTGTTTCTCATCAGCCTATAGCTTATTTAATTTTATTTTTTATTTTGACCATATTATCCTTTTTTATTTAACCCAAAGATTAATATTATTAATACTTTTATATTTTTCATTTATAATTTTAGCATTTCAACTTTGTTAAAATATTTTTTATTAATAACATAAAATATAAAATATTTATTTATATCTAAAAACTTAAAATTAATTATAAGTTTTTTCTTTATCAATAATAATATTTACTTTATTATTTTATCTATTTTTTAATGTTATTTAATTATTTAAAAAAAATTAATTATTTTCTTATTTCAATAATAAAATAAATGATATAATATAATAGATTAATAATTATATATTTATTTTAATAATATAATAATGATATAATATATTAATTTAATAATAAAATAAATAATATAATATAATAAATTTATAATTTTATATTTATTTCAATAATAAAATAAATTATCTAATATATACCCTTATTAGTCATTTTACACATCAACAGCAACAGCTAAATATAGTTTTACCAAACACTTACTATCATCAGCTACCAGCTATCAGCTATCAGCTTACATTAACAACAATCAGTTAATAGTTATCAGCTGTATTGGTTACAAATTCCACATGATGAATGACCACACTCTCACAGTACCAAATACTTGTATTCATGTCATCAGGATTAAGAGTTTTAACATTATACAACTATCGACTTCAGTACATCTACAACCAAAATGTTTGCATAGACTTGGGACATATGCATAGTGTAGAGCATAACTACAATGATATTTTACAACACAAAACAAAATATCCAAGTCCCCTAAGTCTAATACAGCACCATTAGTCTTAGTTACTAGCCTTTCTTCCTATTTAAACATTCAAAATGGCTAACAAAAAGAATTTGTCTTCTCTCAATCCTTGGATCCTGGAGTACCTACAAATAAATATAATTATAAACCAAAATATACTATGCATGTAATCAATGCCTTTAACAGATGTTTGTGTTGCCGAGTATGCAAAAGACAAATTTATACCATCACATTTACTCAAGTTCTTACAAACTTCGGTTCTTGTTTAAGAAGTTATAGAAACATCAATTTCAGATTTACCATCACCTCTCTTGCCAAATCAATTGCTAGTTCTTTATAATACCTCTCAGAAAGTTATTCGGACTGTTAACAAATATAGTTAGTTCACCGATGCAGATGTGGCAAGCCGCATTACAAAATCTATAGATATAACGATGTCACACCATTATAGAAACAGGTGTAGTGGAACCACAAATTTACATTTGAGGTGTAGTACGCATCACAAATGGGTTGAAACCACAAGATCAATAATCAGTGATTCAAAGTCACAGAACAATACAGCAGATGTCAGATGCGGTAAACCCACAAAACAAATAATTCTTTAACAACCAAACAGTCTTTCATCTCCGTAAGTCAAAGAACAGAATATTTCACATGGCCTTTATTGAATGTTGAGGTAGCATTCACTACCATAAACAGAGGCAAGTTTTCCCAACAATAACATTTGTTCTTTTTACTATAGGGCAGTTTACCACACGGCAAGTCCGTGTAGATAATGACCCTCGCAAGGCAAGGCCATGTAAGGCTCTGCTCTTTTTCAAGTTTTCACAACTTTAAGGCCACTAACACGGCATACATTGTGTAAGTTTCTGTCTTTCCTTTCATTTAACACACACGACAATGAAGTGAAATCCTACCTTGCACACAAGTAAGCGTGTACTTTCTGGATAATTTTCTTCATTTTGTATCAATCACTTTTCCTGTACCAATATGTCCATGCCATTTCATTGACACAATCAGCCATCTATAAACACATTCATTTCTCATCAATTTAAGAAGAAGATTTAGAATTCATTTAACACAAGGAAGCATACCTCTCTATTTCCAACACTTCACTTTACACTTGGTCCTTCTCGGTTTCGAGAAGAGAAGATGAATTTGTGAGATTGAGAGAGATTAGTAAAGTCTCATAACCATAAAACAAAAATGAAGAGGTGCAAATGAAAGGTGCTTGTACACCTCCATTGACAATGCCAAGTTTCACTTCAATATGACTTATGAAGATTTTACAACTTAGGGTGTATTTGGTAAAATGTTAAAAAATCAAGGTTTAAATATTATTCTTATAAGTTTTAATCTCTTAAAGAGAGTAACTATTAATATTAACCTAGCGACACAGTGTGAAACTTAAATAAAAACACACTCCATACATAGAGTGAAAATAAGGAGAAAAACCCCTACTAGATTTTTATTAATTGAAAAAACTTTTCTTAAATTACATATATATAAGAGTATTTATAGTGTTTTTTAGACTCTTAACCTAATAGGAATATGAAATACTAAATAGAAACTTTAAATAAACTAAAATACTATAGGAAATTCTAAATAAAATAGGAAGAAATATAAATCTTAGATAAAATAGGAAAACATTAATAAGCCCTAAATAGAATAGGAAAAATTATAATTAGTTATAATCTAATTTTTACAGCTGTCAGAAGTATTCACAAGATGTCCTAGGTGACAGCTGGAAATGAAAATTAATTAAAAAAAATAGCATTGTTGCCTTGTTGTTTAAAGAATCCCACATCTAGGCATAGGATTTGCTTCCCTAAAAATCACCTTTGCCCAAATTTGCTAGAAATTGCTATATTTTCCTCCTTTTTACACCAGCATGCTTTCGTTATTCCTTGACTTACTTCTTTACCAAGGATATCTGATAGGTGTTGAATCCACCAGAAATCAAATTAACTGAAATCACCAATTGTGAAAATATTTTCTGCAATAAGTGATAAGTCCAGGTCAAACCCTAGAAACTGAATTATTAAATTTCATGCACTTGTGTACTGGAAAAAGAAACAAAGGTTGAGGGGGGTTAATTCGCAAATCCAAAGAAGAAATCACAAATCCAAATTTAAGATCTAAAATTAAATAAGAAACTCTCGAATTAAACAAATTTCAGTCCAAGGTAATTCTCATTCCAATGCATTGATTCAATCATAGACAAAAAGAAATACAATTATATCTTATTGAATACGTAACATAGATTTACCAAACAGCGAGGTAAACCCCTGACTTCCCTATGCTCATCAGCTCGAGCTCAGCACTCTTACTGACTCTAATTATTAACTGAGTTGGTATTAAGCAATCCTCATCAAATTAATAACTGCTTTAAGAAAAGGAAGTAGTTAAGCTGAACAACAATTTATGAAGCATAAATCATTTAATCCACCCTATTGTTTCCTTAGGTTATTATTGAAAACTGAGATCATAATCAATAAAACTTAATTGTTACTCATGTTCAATCTTACACAACAATTACGGATTATGAAGATGAACTAGCAATTGACCACATCAAATAATTAACTAATAGGCCTTTTTAGTAGATCATTCAATAGATCAAAGACAATGAAATCAAAAAATAATAGATATTCAAAAAGACATAAATTAAATTAAGAACCTGGTCTCACAAATCAAGCAAAAGAACTTGAATCCCTTGAACTGAATTAAAAACTTAGCCACTCATGTTCATGACTTATAGAAAATTAAAGAAGAAAAAGAAGAATTCTAAAAGACGAATGGAGAGACTACTGAATTTTTGGATGGTCTCCTTTGAGTCGGCTGCTGCCTCTTTTATTTACAATAAATGGTCTAGGGTTAGGTTTTTAGAGTCTTTGTCAAAAACTACAACTGAAACAAAATCAGGAAACTGATTGTCAACGGATACATGGCCCGTGTATCACTACATAGCCCAAGGCCATGTAAACTACTGGAGCTGAGTGGGTATGTTTTGCATTGACACAGAAAGTTACACGGGTTTCCAGGATTTACACGGGTCAAGTTACACGGCCCGTGTACTTTGTTTCTTCCTCGGTTCTCTGGATTTCTTCTGGCAGAATGTTACACCGGTCCATGGTTGTGCTTACACGACCCGTGTACTTTGTATCAACAAAGCTTCCTTCCACACTTCTATGCTCTGGGACTTCACAAAAACCCTGAAAAATACAGCAATAGTCAAATTAATACAAATGCTAACAATTTCTCCATTTAACACAATTATTTCAACAACTCTCTAAGCATATGCCTAATAGATAATTATACTTTAATCAACTGAATTAGGCATAAAAATACATTATACACTTATCAATATCTCGTATTACCTAACCTCTCAAGGTTAACATTTAAGTCTTCAAGAAGATATAAAAATTAATGAGGTTAATAGTTAACATAATCTCTTTAAATGTCCAAATAATATTAATGAAAGGTTAAAAATTACAAGGGTAATAATTACCCCCCCATAAATCATTCCTTCTTTTCATTATTTCATTAACACCCTTACTCTTATCATTCAATTCATTTTACACAACCCTTCCATCTATTAACCACATGCTTAAATCCATAATCTATTATCACAGTTCTTAATGAAGTTAACAAAGTAAACTATTATCACTTAAGAATACTATCATACCTTGGATATTCACTATTTAGCACATTACAAATACACCTAGACATATAAAAGAAGAACATAATGATGATAGCTCGACCATCATAATATATTTAAAAAAAAAAAAAAAAAGGGAGAGTCAAACATGAAGAAAGGATTCTTTCATTAATAAAAGTAAAAAATTACAAGTCTAAAACTCAAGCGCATTTTCACCCTTGCCATCCCCACCATTGTCCCCATCCCCTGGCAGGATGTCATTCACCCAGCTAAAGTCCATGTTTGGATGCCTCAGCTTCAATTGTTTGGCGATTGCTCTAGACGGTCCCCCAAAGAAGCAATCTTCTGTTTATAACCATCCACTTCGGCGGCATGCCTGGCTTTGGCAGCCATTAATTCTTCTTGGAGTTTGACTATTACTCCCTCTGAAGTCTTCAGCTCCAATTCAAGCCCTTTGTTCTTGGAAGTGACGTCTCCAATGGTTTGTTTTAGGAGGGTGTTCTCCACCTCTATATCCCTGTAACTAGAGCGGTAAGCTTGGTACTTTTCTTGGAAAAGACTATTCACTGCCGCCACCTCAAAGCAGAGGTTCATGGTTTGGATCATTAGGTCCTTGTCTTCCTCAACGTTGCACTGAGCCCTATCACCCGGAAGAAGAACATTGCGCCCCAGGTAGCGGATCAATTGACATCACTCCCTTTTTGGGAAGGTAGCGGATCAATAGGACCAATCTCAGGTCGGGAAGTGCTTGGTTTGAGCCCTGCCGTGCCAACTGGGCGTAGTTGGGAGTCAGCTCGGTCTCTTAGAATGACCACCGTTGCTTGTGTCTTCGCCTTCTTGCCAGACGTCCCAGCAGCAGCGGCTGCAGACCTCACCCTCTTTCGGGCCTTCACCTTCTCAGCAAAGGTAGCTTTCTCTACGTCCTTAGCCATTACTGCACTAAAAAAAGATTCAGTAAGCAAATAATTTGACACTAAGAGATTAAATTAAGAAAATTACCCTCTTCCTCTAACTCAGACTCAGCTCCTGACACCACTGTCTTGAACCAGTGCGACACTTCATCCTCCACCAATCGAGCAACCCCGTATGTATCTTTTTGGACCATACTTTTCAGCATCGCCACGGCAACCTCTTCTTTCTCAGTTAGTTCGACCATGGCCTTCTGCTTTGGGGGTAGTTTCCTTCTTCCGTTGTTTTCATACATCAAAAAATCCTCATAAATGTGCCTTCCATAATGGTCCCTCATATAGCCCTTACTATTGGTTAAACTTGGCCTTGCCAAATGGTACGTGCTTCCATAGATATCAAGATTCTGACCCATATTCCCATTCCCCATAAAATATAGAGAATGATCAGCTTTTGTAGTTAGCCAACGTGAAGAATTTAGCAATGAATGATCATTTACACTTGATGAGAACCCATTAGAACCATATGCTATTCTGGGAGATATATGTTCAGTATGCCAGCCATAGCCTGCAAATTTAATTAGTGCCCCACGATTAGGAAAGAACAATACATTCAACTTTCAATTCTCAATAACGTAAGGTAGAAGGTTCTACCAACAACATGACCTACCAAGAATAAAATGGCATCAGGAGGTTTGGAGTTAGATATTGGATAACTAATCAAAAGAAAAATAAAGGGAAGTCTGATACATACACCAAGAGTTTTTGCCTGCTGTAGTAGCCCAAGATGGAAGAAGCCTAAACTCAGTAGATCTCCTTATAGGTGACGCATCAAAGTCATCATCTTCTATCAACTCATCACTATCAGAACTTAAATCTATAGGAACAAATGCAGCCATCAGAGTTGAATAATAAGTCTCCCCTGTTTAAAACAAACTAATTTCCCCTCTTCCAGCAGACTTGGTAAAAAAATTCTTCAAAAGGAAGCCATCCTGCACTTACAAAACATCCATATCTCATGAACAAGCAAAAGAAACAAGAAAACTAAGCCATCAGACACAAAATATGAAAATATCTTAACTTACCAGGACTTGAAATTAAGCCACAAATCCAATTGCTTAAAAAGAAGCAGCATCTCCAAGTTGCACTAATAAAATAACAAAGATAATCCACATGGTCTGGGATTTAGTCGAAGTGCATTCCGACTTTCCTTCAACAAGCAGACAGATCATCAGTTAAAATCAAGACATTGGTTTCTATCTAACAGTATCTAGTTTAGAAAAATAAAAGAAACCAAACAATTTAAGGAAAGAAAGCCTAACTTTAAGTATTTTTCAGCATGGTTCAGAATTTCATTTGAAAACCATTTCAATTTCAACAAATTCTAGTGACATTATGGATAAGGTTTTTTTATCTGGATTCCTAGTGAAGAATGTTTTTAGAGATCTCAAATTGAACCAAAATCCTAACATTACTATTTTAATTCTGGAGAACCATAAATATGCCATGGTGCACTATTCTTTTAATTGAAGCAAAAATGGCAACCAAACAAACCCATCACTCTACTCCTAATCCAGGGTAGCAAGTTCCAAGGAGGGGAAAAATCGCCATTAATGCTTCTTATTCCAACACAAGCGCGAAGAGACGCAAAGCAGACAATTTCGAAAGTGAAAATTTGCCAAAACTTGCTTCAGTCATAAATCAACATCAATCCCAAATCAACTTAGGCATCAGTGATATTACGAAAGAAAGTGGCGAAACAACAACTAATATTCCTAACAATTATTGAAGTTCGACATCTCCTCAAGTAACAAAATCTAACCAGCAACGATTCGGTGTCACTGGCATTGAAATGGGTTCTTTTTCAATGTGTTTCTTGATGAGGAAAAAAGAATAACCAGTTTAAACTCCATAACGCAAACTGCAATAATATCCAAAGTAGGTAGAATAAAAATTCAAGCTTTATGCAAAATTGCGCCCTAAACCAAAGCCCCACCAAATAAACAAAAAAGATAAAAAAAAATAATAATAACAATAATAATGCATGCAAGGGCGCAAAACAACGGAACAACTTTATTAAATAAAATAAAATAAAAATTGCAGAGTGATAGGGAAGAGGCATTAACATGTAATAAGAGAGAAACCGAGTAAAGCAAATGCAGAGACAAAATAAGACAAAAGTGGAGAAAGAAGAAAATGGGGGAAAAAATGCTGAAATTGAGAGAGAGAGAGAGAGAGAGAGAGAGAGGATAAAACCCTACCAGCAAAGGGTCGATCGCCATTGTCGTTCGGCGGAAGAGTATTAGGGTTCGCATTGACCAAAGCAACAGTGAGCTCGCGGGGAGAGAGAATCGAACGAAATTGACTGGCGAGTTAAAGGAGTACAGCAGAAAGAGTAGGGTAAGGACAGACAGTAGCGTTTCGCTCAAGGAAGGAGATGTTCTATTGCGGTTACAAATTACTGCAAATTTGGAAAAATTACTATTTTTTTTTTCGATTTTAAGAACGCGGATGACTTTATGGGTAAAATTTACCTCGAATCGGCCTGATCCATCCGCTTGAAGGTTAGAAAAATTACAATTTTTTATAAAAATTAATGAATTAATTTTTATTTTTCTCTATTCTTCGGTCTAATCAAATTTTTTTTACCCTTTATTTGTATCACTAACTTGGCAAGGAAAATAAAATAAAATTAAAGAGAAAAAAAAAATTAATTTATTCTATATCATTTGGATAAATTATTAAAATAAAAAGAAAATATATTTTTTCTTATAAGATAAATATTATTATATCTCTATTTAATTTCTTATGTTTATATTGTAAAAACATATTTCAATATTTTAATCATCATTTTTTTTTATTTTTTATCAATTTAAAGAAAAATATTTTAGATTAAATTTTTTTTTCATTTCTCCTCCTTTTCCTTCCTTTCTCTTCAATTCTCCGTCCAAATAAAAAAATTTTAAAAAATTAAATTTCTTTTCTTTTTTTCTTCTCTTCTTTTCTTCTCAATCCAAATAAAGTGTTAGGTAACATATTTAAAAAAAAAATTATAGTGAATGAAATAATTATATTTTTTAAATTACAGAAAATGAAATTTAAATTAATGACCAAGGTGACCGACACCAAAATCAGTCAAGATCGATCCATTGGCCACGCCACCAAACTCTACCTAAGCCGAAAGAATCATCAAAATTATCAAATAATTTCTCATTCACACTCTCCATCAAAAACCCTACAAATCCATCTTACAAAATTTGAAGGTTCTCTTCTATGACATATGAAACTTTTATTTACAGCCAATAGAACAAACAAATGGATGCCACACTTTTCAGGGTCAAGGGTATTGAATAAGTATCAGTAGCAACAACTTCCAAGCAGCTCCTTGTAACTGTTCTAAGTTCCATAAACTGTTTTAGGCTTCTTTTGTGTGTTATATTTCCCATGCTCCACCGTGCGTTTTATTCCCAAGAAGTGCTCAACCTGAAAAAAAAAAAAGATAGATTATCCGCATATGACGTGTGGAACTCATATTCAATTTTAAGACTAAAAATCTCTTCTGATAGAAAAATATGACGTCCAAAAGAAGAATCACAATACTATATATTATCTTCTATAGAAGGTTGCAATTCAAATATTTCTTAGCCTATGTTAAAATGCAGCTATGGACAACCGAGAATGGCAAGCAAACCACCAACAACACTGGAGGTTGGATAGACATCAACAAAATGACAGAAGACAACAACATGAAACCATGATGCAGCCAACAAGTTCTACAAATAGCAAGATGAAAGATCAAATAATCCCTACTTGTGGTCTAGATTCAGTTTGGTAGTGTTTTTTTTACTCAAGTTTTCTTATTAATATAAATGAAGTGAATTAGCTTGAGGGTAATTATTTAGATGTTTATCCTTCATTTTAGGAGTTAGAGGCCTCGCTGGAACTCTCTGGGCAGCAATGTTTCAGATTAAGCAATTAGTAATACTTCATTTTCATTGGAATAATGGATGTGATGAGAATTCAAAATTACGGGGCATTTGAATATGAAATTGTCACAATCCAAGCTACATGGACTACTAGCCACATAAATTCATATCCTAGAGAATTTTAAACACACTTATCTAAACAAACCCTAAGGCAACTCTAACCCTAGATGTGATGCCTATTGGACCTTCTTGGTGATACCTAAGAAGTTCCAGGTATGAATCCTACTTTTTTGTTATTTTTCTTCAATGTCAACAGCAATTTCAATCCAATTAGACACCAAGTTTATTCTATGTAACTCTTAATTTTTCTATCAAATAGCATTGATAGAACCACAAATACTCCTAAATTTATTATTCATGTCGCTGTGCAAAGCAATATTCCATCCCCCTACTTCCAGTCGTGATAACCTCAGAAAGAACTTGTTTCTTTTCCTGTTGCAACCCTACACAACCCACTATTCCTCAAGCTTCCAGACAAAATCTCTAAAATAGAATATCAACAATTTGCTAGACAAGGATCTTTCATATTCTGTTGCAGAGGGTTTAATAGCTGTCAAATGATATTCCTCAAGAAATTCTTAATTTATCAAAAGTGATTTACTTCTTTTTAAACTACTTTCCCATTTTCCTCAAGAAAACCTCTGCAGTAGTCACACACAATATTTGAAATGTTTGGAAAGACAACTCATACCCTGGCTTAACATGACCACTAAAGACAAGGTAGGGTGTCTTTAACTGAACCTGGGCTTCCCTCATCTGATCCACAGACAGTGATGGTGTATCTGAATTTTTCATTTGCTTCAACTTCAATTCTTCTTGGTATTGCTTCATGCGCTTTTCTTGTTTCATTTTGCCAGGCCCCTTTCCATGGAATTTATGAGAAATCATCCTAAAGGCTTCCCTGGGAGTCATCTGTTAAAACAAGGAAATAATCCAAAATCATAAAAATAAGGCTTAATATTATTACAGAGCCGAAAATTTTCAACATCCACCACATCAGCAGTGACAAATTAATTTTTACACTTAAAAAATAGGTCATAATGGAACAAAGAAACACAGCCTAAGATGAACTACCTAACCAAATAACCAATTTAACACATTAATTACTGCCATAGGTTGGTCTTTCACTCTTTCTGTTTCTTGGGCATCTAAACAAAGGAGAAACAGAAAAGCTTGTTTTCAGTATGTGACAGCAAGTCAGACCCCAAGTTTAAGGAACAAATCCTTGTGACTGCTACAATCTCTAATGCAATCACTTGCAGTTGTGGAGCTGCCCAGCGACAGTTCTGAAGAACCACACCTCAAATTAGAGTCCAAACTCCAAATTTAGCACCACCATATTGAACTCTAAGTCCCAAAATTAGCTATGACAAGGTATCTGAATTCATTAACAACAATAAACACATCCCAAAATTTATGTTTGCTCATTTGATTTATCATAACGACTCTTTAACAAGTAAAGCAGACACAACTACAAGAAGTTAATCAAAAGTGAAACATGCATTCAAGGCAACACGTCTCTCCATTGACTAAAGAGCTAAAAAAAGAAATGACATGATTAAAGCAAGGAGCAGAATTTCTAAAAAGTAGTTAATAAAATAATATGTTGAAAATTAGTGCAATAATTAGAACATAGATAATGCAATCATCCATAAAACATTGTATGAAAAATTATAATCCCTAACATCCTACTTTCAAATCCTAACCAATTATAACCATGAAACCATTAAAAATTCAAAGGTATTAACAAATACACATTAAATGAAAACTGTATACAGTAATAATATAAGGAACTACTTATGCCATGAATAAAGCTGAATATTCTAGAATATACTACCAGTCATCATCATATTTCTCACTCCCAAGTCCTCAAAACATTTTCATCATCACTAATAGTCTGATATCCTTCAATGTCTTCTAAATCTATTTCATCTAAATCAATGTCAATATCTTTGAATTACGGTTGTAAAGTTGATGCTTTCAATTTGAAACTTGCTTAACTATCTGGATTGAGTGGGCTTGTTTTCTTGTGTCCTTATCTCCAATACCAGTTGCTTTGGCTTTGAGAAAAGCTGGAAATCCTACCAGCTGCAAAGCCAAAGAAAAGAGAAAGCAAGCTCCAGCAGTCTTATGGATAGTATTTTGATCATTTTTGTGCATGTTAAATATTATAGCCCTTTCAAAGTAGAACCTCAGTAGTCAGTATCTTTAAGGATAAAATAAATTAATTTTAATAACACATAACTCTTGCACCTGGCACTTCAAAAGAGGCTCACACTTAAGTGTGGAAAGCAAATGTATTATTAAAGGTGCCATGCTTGAAGGTTCCTAAAGCACTGGACCCATATCTCACTATGCTTTTGCACCTACACTTGCATTTGTGCATTGTGCTCTACATGGATAATCTAATAAAATATGAAAATGAGTGGTTCTAAGTCTATGTGGCTTTCAAATCAACTTCTTATATACTAGCTATTATTGAGAAGAAATCATACGAGCAGCATGCTCACCTGCCTCCTCCTCTTCACTCTCTCCTTGAACAATATTGTCCCAAAATATCAACAATTAAAATCACATTAAAATAAGTTATGGCTGGTAACACATATTACAAGGAAACACTTCTAAGAATAAATAACCTGCTCATCAAAAATTTGTGAGAGGTGCTTAGCTTTCTCCTTTTCAGCATTCTTTTTCTCCTCAAGTTTATGACTTCTATTAGCCCATCCTAAAACCTCCAAACCAACTTCTGAATTTTTCTTTATCCTTTCATCCTGGACAAATAAAAAGGCGCAGAGATCAATATCACATTACTTAAACCAAATCATGAAAGCAAGTTTCCTATTCCTTTGTGAAAGAAACTGTAATCAATTACAGTAATACCATTAGAATTAGGAAAACTTGTAGCCTATTTAGGGAATTTTTGTAATATAATAATGCTTAGAAGTCCTTTGTCTACATCAAAATTTTTTGTCACCCATGTCTTTTTAAAAGTTCTCTCAAAATCCACTTCTGTATTTATATAGATTATAAATATTTGATACTTGTTTCAATATCAACAAGACTAAAATAATTGTATATGGTTTTAAACTTTCTTTCTAATACCAATTACAAATGTACACATACACTCTTTTGCATTAACTTTCAAAATCTTATATGAACTTAAAAATTTTAACAAAATTAAACAATGAGAAATAGAGAAATGGAGAAAAAAAAGAAAAAAAAAAACACATACACTAGAAATGCTTAGTCATCTCATGCAAATTATATGGTTATTATTATAAGCAATTGATAACAAGCTTTTTATATGAAGCATGGACAACCATCAAATGCAACAAGCACTTTCTTTTTTCCTATGAAAAGGTTGCAACTAGTAACTAGATAGCCACTACTTGTAATATTAGTATCCAAGCAAGGAAGACATATCCATCATCAATTTATTATGAGAAGAAAAAAAAACTAACAGTAAAATTTTTATATTGAAAAGGTATGGGGAAAAAAGAATAGAAGATCAATGGACATTTATACTTATTCACAATGCGCTCTTCCAATTCTAATGTAGATGAGTATCCTTCAATAGATGTGCCTTCAAAATTTTTATCATCATCATCATCAAAAGAAACCTTTGATTGCTTTAAACCATCAATATATTTGCCATTCCCAATGCCCATTTCAACCATATCATCTTTGCTTCTATCATAGTCTTCTTCATGGCTTCTTTTGCTCATCTTATCTCTCTCTAATCTTTCTTAATCATGATCTCTCTCTCTCTCTCTCTCTCTCCCTCTCCTTAGTCTTCGTCTTCTCTCTCCCTTTTTTCCTCTCTCTACCTTTATCGATTTCTCTCTCCTTCTCCCTATCCTTATATTTCTCTCTCTCCCTCTCCTTCACTCTTTCCTTTTCTTTCTCTCTCTCCCTCTCTCCCTATCCCTAGTCGTCTCCCTTCCCCTTTCCTTATCAATATCTCTCTCCCTCTCACTTTCCGTTTCCTTCCCTCGATTTTTCCTATCTTTGTCATGCTCACGCTCCTTATCTCTAGATTTTCCCTGATCATGGTCTTTATCCTTTGCCCTGTTATCCCTACTCCTATCCTCGCCACCCTCCTTATCCACATAGTCATCTTGCTCGTTATCCAAATCTTTGGCAATATCTCCACTAGTTTTCTTAGAGGCTTCTCTGTCCTTGTTTCTATGATGCCTGTCCCTGTCTTATCCATGGCTGCTTTTCTTCCTATCCTTATTCCTTATCTCCTCTGGAATTGCTCGATTTTTCAGTGCCATTTTCATCATATGCCCCTCCATCCCAATGTTGTCTTCTAGAAGAGTCATCTAAAACATCCCTCTCTTTACGATGCTCGTACTTGGGTTCAGACTGATCCATGTCCATTAGAACTAGTGGAGTAAGGTCCAAATCTTTCCACTACTTCTATGAGGATTTGTATAGTCACCTAAAGAGGAGAAAAATAAAGTTACAGGAAGTTAATTGAATGATCAACTGAAGTTTTTATATTCCTTTCTTTTTCTTTTTTTTTCCTGGTGCACAACAATTAATTCACATTAGAGACAGAAATACAACAGATAAATTCCACAAACAAGCAGAAACCATAACTGCAAAAATGATGGCTAAAAAAAGAAGCAAAAGAAATGCATCCATGTGATTCCAAGAACTATGGCAATTGCAATAGTCTAATATACTATGAATAGAGGTCAATTTGGCCGTTGAACTTTTAATCAATGTTTAATAGGCCCAAAATTAACTTTTGATCTAATTATAATGCAACTATTATTTTGGGGTCAATTTAATCCAATTGTCTGAAAATAATAATAAAAGATAATATTTTCTTAGTATTTTTAACTAATAAAAAATTTAAACATTTCATTTTTTTTTAATTCATTTAATTAGAAAATTTAGCACAATAAAAAAATATAGCAATCAAAATAACTAAACTTGGTCAAAAGCTCAAGTCAAAATCCCTAACTCAAACACAATTAAACACATAAATGTAGAGAAATAAATGAAACAATTGAATGGAGAAAGCTCAAGAAGATGGCGATAAAGAGTGTCGATTGCATCGGGAAGGGCCTCATCCACTTCATTACATTGTTATCTTTGGCCATATTTGAGGATTTAGTTTATTGAGTTGGTGAATTGAATTTGAGGCAAACATAAACGATGTAGTTGCTGAAGTAGATTTTAGGGTTTTACAAACCAAATTTAGGGACTCTTTTTCTAATTTTTCTGATTAATTTTTGAAATATTTAACATTTTTATTATTTAAAAAACCTATTATCATTTTAACAGCTATCTTGATCTCCCACACCAATTCTGTGGAAAATCAAACGAAAAAAAGAGCAAAGGAAAACGCTTCAGTCTGACATAATCTAACAACAATAGAAACACAAAAAGCTGTAGAAGGAACCTCTAGTGTTGCAGAAGCTCGTAGAGGCGAGCAAATAGGGCTTGTTTCGATGGCAAGCCTCTGACGGGGAATGAAGGAAGAAGATGGGAAGGAGAGCGTGAAATGTAAGGCAAAGTTAATTAATTTTGGGCTGGGGCTGTAAATTCCTTCCAATGAGCTGATTCGTAGTGGCTACAATGAAAAGTAAGCCCAAACCTTGAGAATACTTATGAAATAGTAAGCCCAAATCACTCAAAAACTTACAATAAACAACTCAAGATTTTTCAAGTTCTTAAAAAATTTATAAGTTTTTTTTTTCTTTATGAAATGAATGAAAAAGGGTTAAAGATTTTTAAAAAATTTGAAGAAACTTTTCAATCCACGAATTTTATAGATTTAAAAAAGGCATCCGTCCATAAAGTGTGAGATAGAATTATTAAGCTTGAACGAATTATTGTTAAAAAAAGCTAAAACTAACTAGTCAAATGGCCAATCCTCCGTTCTTATAAATCTTTGAATTTCTTGTAATGTTTTAATGCGGAAGTTTTGACAGTTTTTGAAACATGCTAGACTAGTGAATTACTACCAGGCAATGGTAAAATTTGGGTGGAAAGAGACAACTTTTAAATAAATAAATAACTGTATGAATAACGAAAATGGGGAGATACTCGAGTCCTGACAGGTAAAAGCCAAACAAGTGAAAATGCAAGTTGCTTTTAGCCCATTATCGTATAAAGGGTTAAAGAAGTTGAAACTGGGGGAAAAGGATAAAGCTGCATTTAATTCCTGGAAAATTACTTGACTCTGTGTGTTGGGAGTTGAAATCACTTTGTGTTTCAATATGCCAACAAGAAAAAGTTAAACGGAATTTCTTTTTTTCCATAAATCATTACGGATACCTCCAGCTCAACTATTTTAATACATTTGTATACTTTATGGTTAATAGTATCTCTTGATCAACTTAAATTATAGTAAAAAATAATTAAAATTATATTTGAAATGAGCCCAACATAAATTTAAGATAAAGTCTAAATCAATAGACTAAATTAAATTAAATAAGTTTGATTTATAATTTTTTTTCTTCAGTTCAATTTAATCTGTTATATGTTTTATTTTACTCGATTTTTTTAATTTTTAAGATTCGACTGCACCGATAGCTACTACTCTTTCATTGTACTTGATTTAATGCATCGTTGAATGTTTGCTTTGTCATTATTTCTGAATTATTATTGCTCATTCCAACACTCACATTTAATGCTTCTTTAACCCTATTAACGAACACATCCAACACTAGGAGAAATCTAGACCATCCTTTTTGTTTTAATCTACAGGTAATAGTTAGGTACTGCAGTACCTTTATATTTTTCGTTTCTATATTAGAAAAGTCTATTTTCATTTTTAAATATTATTTTGTTACGAAAATGTTATATAGTTTTTATTTTGAAATTTGTTACCTCACGATTGATTTGAAATAAGATATTTGAATTATATATATGATATAAAATTTATTACATCACGATTGATTTAAAATAAGATATTTGAATTATATATATAATATAAAATTTAAATAAATTTTCTTTTCTTGAGCTAGTTTTTAAATATAGAGTTAAACTCGATTTATTTTCTCTATACAATATCAGAATCTATCCTTACTTTAAAATTGAGCCACTTACATATGTATTTGTCTATAAATTTTATACTCTAAATATTTATGCTTGAATGTGAAGGAGTATATTATTCCATGAGACCTATCATATTCGATTGTTATAATAAAACCATTATAAATACTATAATTATATTTTATAATTTCACATATTGGAGGAGATTTGAATTTTAAAATCATTGAGTTTCTTAATCCCATTTCTTGTATTTTTCCTTCATCCCTTCAACCATAATCTTGCAGGTTTTTAATCAAGAATACCATGCATTTGCATGCTATACCTGGAAAGCAGCAATCATAACCATTCCAAAAGAAAAGAAAGGTAGAATCATAAATTCTTTATAACTCTAGCCCAAAGGCTATATATCTTGAATAAGAAATAAAGATGACCAGCCTCTCTTTGGCCAAGCATACCTAGTTAAATTTCTAATAATTCTAAAAATTTGAACCACTCCATTTTTTTTTTTTATACAAAAGCTTTGGATTAGCTAAAGCTAATCATGTGCTATTATCCACCTACTAGAAAAGCTTTTCGAATTTTAGAATAGTTGTGATAGAATATTTAAAAAATAATTGATGCATGCTTTAAAATCAATAAAATATTTGTCTATGCTTTTTTTTTTCCTCTTTCAAAAGATGAATGTTCATTAAGCAGAACATTGACTGAAGTCCAAATATAATAGGTAATACAATTTTGTTTATATATCAAATGTAACTAAACAAGTCCAAACTGATATATAGTTCTCTCTACATGACAATAAGAGAAACCCACAATTTAGAACACGAGAAAACAAACTCATACCCAAGTCAAAGCTAGGGCAGGAGACACAAAGGAGGAGCAGCTGTTGACCTACTATCGCCATCACCATCATTTTTGTTTTAATCTACAGGTAATAGTTAGGTTCTGCAGTACCTTTATATTTTTCATTTCTATATTAGAAAAGTCTATTTTCATTTCTAAATGTTCTTTTGTTATGAAAATGTTATATAGTTTTTATTTTGAAATTTGTTATCTCACGATTGATTTGAAATGAGATATTTGAATTTTATATATAAATAAGATTTTGACAAATTTTCTTTTCTTAAGCTAGTTTTTAGAGGTAGAATTAAACCTAATTCATTTTCTTTATACTATATCAGTAGGACATTGAAAGATGCAGTAATCATAGGCAGGACATTGAAAGACGCAGTAATAACTGTGAAAAGAGTAGGAGACAGAATTATGCTAGTAAAGCTAGTACTAAAAGGAGAAACAATAAATATAGTTAGTGCTTATGCCTCACAAATAGAACTAGACAATGAGAGTAAATAAAGGTTTTGGGAATATATGGGTGATTTAATGCAAAGCATGCCGAATAAAGAGAATGTTTTCATTGGTAGAGATTTAAATGGACATGTTGAAAGTGATAGACAAAGTTATGAGAATGTTCATGGAGGTTTTAGTTTTGACAGTCGAAATGAGGAGGGAAAAAACATCTTGGATTTTGCTATGGCATACGACCTAATACTAGCAAATACCTACTTTATAAAAAGAGAGTAACATTTAGTGACTTTTAAAAGTGAGCAACATATAAGCCAAATCGACTTCCTCTTAATCAGGAAGACAAATAGATCTCTATGCAAGGATTGCAAGTTCATTCCAGGAGAGGTTTTAATAAGTCAACATCGGTTGGTGGTCTTGGATGTCAAATTTAGAAACAATTCAAGTAAGGTCAGAAGAAATAGTGTAGCTCGAACAAAGTGGTGAGAGTTCAAAGGAGTAAAGCAAGTGAAGTTCAAAAATGAGCTTCTCAAGTTCGAAGTATGGAAGCTGGATATGGAGGCCAATGATATGTGGATACAGATAGCATCAAAGATTAGAGAAGTAGCTAGAAAAGTACTTGGAGAGTCTAAAGGACATGGACCACCCTCAAAAGAGAGATGATGGTGAAACGAGGAAGTACAAAAGGCAGTGAAGAGAAAAAGGGAATGGTATAAGAAATTACCTAAATGTAATAATAATGAGGCATATGAACAGTACAAGATAGCAAAGAAAGAGGCAAAAAAGGCAGTTAGTCAAGCAAGAGCACAAGCCTTTGAAAAGTTATATGAGAAACTTGAAACTAAAGAAGGAGTGAAAGATATTTATAGATTAGCAAGGAGGAGAGAAAGGAAATGTCAAGATCTCAATCAAGTTAGGTGCATTAAGGATAAAGAAGGAAAAGTGTTGGTGAAAGATGAGAACATTAAAGAAAGATGGAGAAATTATTTTAATGATCTCTTTAATAATAGTCAAAATGATAATAGTGTGAATATAGATTATAGAACAATAGAAAAGAATGTGAATTATACTAGAAGGATTAGATCTTTAGAAGTAAATGAAGCACTTAAGAGAATGAAAGTGGGTAAAGCCTGTAGACTCGATGAAATACCAATTGAAGTATGGAAGTGTTTGGGAGATATGAGAGTGGCATGGTTAACTAAATTATTTAATAAGATTCTAAACTCAAAGAAAATGTCTGATGAATGGAGAGGAGTATTTTAGTACATATTTTTAAAAATAAGAGAGACATACAGAGTTGCTCAAACTATAAGAGAATTAAACTCATGAGCCATACTATGAAGTTGTGGGAGAGAGTTGTGGAGCATCGATTACGTCATGATACTTCTATCTCTCTCAATCAATTTGGTTTCATGCCCGGTCGTTCAACTATGGAAGCGATCTTTCTCATTATAAGCTTGATAAAGAAATATAGAGATGGAAAAAAAGATCTACACATAGTTTTTATTAATTTGGAGAAGGCTTATGACAGTATTCCAAGAGATGTCTTATGGAATGTGTTAGAACAAAAGAGGATATCTATTAGGTACATACAAGTGTTGAAAGATTTGTATGAAGGAGCAATTACTATTGTGCGCATAGTGGGAGGGGACATAAGAGATTTTCCGATCTCAATTGGATTACACCAAGGATCAGCCATAAGCCCTTACCTTGTTACATTAGTTTTAGATGAATTGACAAAACATATACAAGAGAGTATTTCTTTGTGCATGATGTTTGCGGGTGATATTGTTCTGATAGATGAGACACGAGAAGGATTCAATAGAAAGCTAGAGCTTTGGAGAAGTACTCTAGAGTCAAAGGGTTTTAAGTTAAGTATAACGAATACATAATACATGCATTGCAAGTTCAGTGAAGGCCAAACTGATGATAGGGAAGGAGTTAGTTTGAATGGAGTGGTACTGTCCCAAAGTAATCACTTTAAATATCTAGACTCAGTCCTTCAAGTAGATGGGGGATGTGAGGAGGATGTTAGTCATAGGATTAAAGCCGGATGGTTGAAGTGGAGACGTGCAACGGGAGTTTTATATGATCATAAGATTCCCAATAAGTTGAAAGGAAAATTTTACCGTACAGCCATACCACCGGCTATGTTATATGGTAGTGAGTGTTGGGCACTGAAAGAGTCGTATGCGTCTAATAGAAGAGTTGCAGAGATGAGAATGTTAAGGTGGATGAGTGGCCATACTAGACTAGATAAAGTCCGTAATGAGAGTATTAGAGAAAAGGTAGGAGTGGTACCAATTGAAGAGAAGTTGAGAGAAGGGAGATTGAGATGGTTTGGTCATGTGAAGCATAGACATACGGAGGCTCCAGTTAGATAAGTAGAGCACATTAGGTTAGAAGATAGAAAGAAAAAAAGGGATAGACCTAAATTGACTTGGAGGAGAGTAGTACAACATGACCTAGAAGCATTACACATTTCTGAGGATTTAACCCAAAATCGTTTAGAGTGGAGAAAGCGAATCCATATAGCCGACCCCAAATTTGTTGGGATAAAGGTTTAATTGAGTTGAGTTGAGTTGTATCAGAATCTACCCCTACTTCAAAATTGAGCCACTCACATATGTATTTGCCTATAAATTTTATACACTAAATATTTATGCCTGAATGTGAGGGAGTATATTATTCTATGAGACCTATCATATTCGATTGTTATAATAAAACCATTATAAATACTATAATTATATTTTATAATTTCACATATTGGAGGAGATTTGAATTTTAAAATCATGGAGCCTCTTGATCCCATTTCTTGTATTTTTCCTTCATCCCTTCAACCATAATCTTGTAGGTTTTTAATCAAGAATACCATGCATTTGCATGCTATACCTGGAAAGCATAAATCATAACCATTCCAAAAGAAAAGAAAGGTAGAATCATAAATTCTTTATAACTTTAGCCCTGAGGCTATATATCTTAAATAAGAAATAAATATGACCAGCCTCTCCTTGGCCAAGCATACCTAGTAAAATTTCTAATAATTCTAAAAATTTGAACCACTCCATTTTTTTTTTTATACAAAAGCTTTGGATTAGCTAAAGCTAATCATGTGCTATTATCCACCTACTACTAGAATTTTAGAATAATTGTGATAGAATATTTAAAAAATAATTGATGCATGCTTTAAAATCAATAAAATATTTGTCTATGCTTTTTTTTTTCCTCTTTCAAAAGATGAATGTTCATTAAGCAAAACATGGACTGAAGTCCAAATATAATAGGTAAAACAATTTTGTTTATATATCAAATGTAACTAAACAAGTCCAAGTTGATATATAGTTCTCTATACATGACAATAAGAGAAACCCACAACCTAGAACACGAGAAGCACAAACTCATACCCAAGTCAAAGCAAGGGCAGGAGACACAGAGGAGGAGCAGCTGTTGACCTACTACCGCCATCATTATCGTAGGTAAATCATTAGGATTCTATAGATGTCGAGAAGAGCAAAGGCATATGCAAGGCATTAGAACCTCAAAGCAAACAACCCCCAATTAACTAATGAGCCAAATTAAGAACTCCTTCCATACCAAAAATAGCTCAAAGTCATGGAGGTACAAAGAAGGCCAAACCTAGAGGGGGCGATGTAAAGTTCTTAGGTTTTTCTAACCTTGAGTTGGTCACTATTTAGTCGGCATAGACTTCAGAGATTTCATCAACCATAGAAATTGAGAATCCTCCCAAACTCAACGCAAGGAATTATATTTCAAAGAAAGGGATAGTTGCAGAAAACACCGAATCATTAAAATCTTTCACCTCTTTTAAAGCTCCTTGCATGCATACAACACCTCAAAACAAAGTAAGGCAAACTCTATAAGTGGATCGAAAGAGACTCTCTACAATTGGCACCAACTCCACCACCAAAATACTGAATTTTTATTTATGCGCACAACCCCACTAAGAAAGAAGAGAAAGCAAACCCACTTTCAGAGGAGGGGGGGAGAGTCTCTCCTATCTAATTTAGGCAAAGAAAATTGCTAAATGATGAAAACAGAGATCGATAGCCTCAGAAACTAAGAATGAAAAAGAGAGAAAATTTTCCACTTTCAGATAGAAAAAGAATAATAAAGTTGTCTTTATCTATGCTTTCTATCAATCAAAGCAATAAAAAGAGCTTACAAAGAGTTGCAGCAAATAAGTTGATTAGAAAAAATTAGTTTGGTATGGTATTCATTTTATTCTTTTAGTTTTGCTAGCTTAGTTATCGTACAACTAGACACTCTTTTGTAATGGCCCAGCCCACTAGTGATATTATCCGCTCTGGGCCGAAGCCCTCACAGTTTTAAAACGTCTCATTGGGAATTACGAACCACCAACTTATAAACTCAGCATCTCTCCCGTGTTTTGTCGATGTGGGATTTGCCTAGGGTGTTACAATCCACCCCCCTTATGGGACTCAGCGTCCTCGCTGAGGTTTGCTGTTACCAAACCCCTGCAAGTATATTCCCGTTATACCCATGGTCCTAAATCCAAGTCACCAGTAATTGAGTGGCTGAATTAGTCAGCAGTAGTTGTTTTCTTTCTGTTTTGATTCTGTTTCAACATTCCTGCATTGTAGGAGGGTATTCCTCCATTTTCCTATTTTCTTGTTGTTAGTGGGAGGTTATTCCTCCATATAGAAGTAGTGCTCCTTGTATGTAGGGAGTAGTTATTTCTACACTTGTATATATTCAACAAATCTGATGGAATAAAGGGACGGTTAAAACCCAATTTAAGTCTTCTTGACTGAGGTTTCAGGCTCCCTTTAACGAGTCTGATTTTTTTCTTGTCTTCCACCATAGGTCGCTCAAGGAAACACCCTAACCCAAACACCCAAACACTAACCCCTCCTACTACCCATCGACCCATAACTAGATCCGTTAGCCGGGACCTTAACAGTTTGGTATCAGAGCCTGCAGTTATGGGAGATTCTGTTCAAGACCAGCTGGCTAAGCTCTTTAACTTGTTATTAGCCGAGCAACAATCCAACAAGGAACTGCACGCCAAATTCAATGCTCTAACTCAGGAATGGGAATCCACTAAAAAGGATTTCCAAACCAGCAGCACTGGAAGTCTAGCAAGCTTACGGAGAGATAAGGGAATTTCTGCATCGCGACTCAAAATCTGGAGGAAGCTCGTCTGTACCAAAATTCACAAAACTGGATTTTCCTCCTATGATGGGAAAGATGACCCTTTGGGATGGCTAAACCGTTGCAAACACTTCTTTCAGCACCAACAAACTCCGGAAGAAGAGATGGTCAGTTTAGCTTCATACCATCTCGAAGGAATTGCCCAACTTTGGTACATGCAGTTGCTGGATGACATTCCGAATCCCTCTTGGGCTGAGTTTTCTCACCAATGTAACCTCCATTTTGGGCCTCCAATCCGCAGCAACAAACTTGGTGAATTAGCTAAACTGAAGCAAATGGGGTCTGTCGCGGATTATCGTAATCGCTTGAGGCTCTTGTGTCTCGGGCTGGAACTCTCACTCAACACCAGAAGGTCCAATTATACCTCAGTGGTTTACAAGACTCCATTGCGGTTGAAGTGGAGCTTCACCATCCCACCGACTTGGTTAATGCTATGAGCATTTCTCGGCTGTATGAACGCAAACTGTTTCCATGTTCTTCAGCTGCGAGGGATACTCGTCGCGCTGCAATTCCACCTGACAACCGCACCAATCGGATAGTGAGGCGGCTGTCCCCTGATGAAATGGAGGAGAGGCGGAAGAAAGGACTCTGTTTTAATTGTGATGAGCTGTTTGTTCGAGGCCATCAATGTAAGAAATTATTCTGGATTGATTTGGAAGAGACGGAAGATGTTGAGGATTTCATAGCTGATCCAGAAATTTCTTTGAATGCCATTACTGGGATTCGAAATCCCCAGTCCATGAGGTTGATAGGCAGTTGGATGCTTGGGCAAGTCTTGATCCTCATCGACTCCGGCAACACTCACAGTTTTGTTTCTGCCGCAAAAGTTGAGGAACTGAATGCTGTGGTAAACAAACAGAATGGTTTAAAGGTACACGTTGCCAATGGCGAGCAACTTACTAGCCCAGGTATTTGTAAGGGAATTCCGGTCCTTCTGAAGTATAATTCTTTCATGGTTGATTTGTTTGTTTTACCCTTAACCAATTTCGATATGGTTTTGGGGGTTAATTGGCTTCGAACCTTAGGACCCATTCTGTGGGATTTCACCGTTATGAGCATGAGCTTTTATCAACTGGGCCACTTAGTGACATTGCAGGGTATTACTTCTTCAAGGTCTTCCCACGGTTCAGATCTGAACAACATGCAGATTTCATCTGACCCAGACATCCAACTCCAGAAATTATTGGCAGAATTTTCTTCTTTATTCAATACTCCTACTGGGCTGCCCCCTAGCAGATCTTGTGATCATCGTATTCCCCTAATCCCCGGAGCTGGTCCTGTGGTAGTTCGACCATACCGTTACCCTCATGGTCAGAAGGATGAAATTGAAAAGTAATGTGCTGCAATGTTACAGCAGGGTATAATCCGTCCCAGCCGTTCCCCATTCTCGTCGCCGGTGATTCTGGTTCCCAAAGCTGATGGTTCCTGGTGCCTTTGTGTTGATTACAGAGAATTAAACGCCAAAACCATCAAAGACAAATTCCCTATTCTGGTTATTGACGAATTATTGGAGGAATTGGGTGGAGCTAAGTTCTTCTCAAAGTTAGATCTGCTTTCGGGTTACTTTCAGGTGGGGATGCATCCTGCTGATATAGAGAAAACTGCCTTCTGCACTCACCACGGACACTTTGAATTCCTGGTGATGCCGTTTGGATTATCCAACGCTCCCTCAACTTTTCAGGCCCTAATGAATGAGGTATTCCAACTTTACTTACGAAAATTTGTACTCGTCTTTTTTGACGATATTTTGGTTTTCAGTCAATCCTGGGCAGAACACATCCACCATTTGCGGCTAGTTTTCCAATTGCTGTTACAGAACCAGTTGGTCCTCAAACGGTCGAAGTGTGTCTTCGGTCAATCTCAGATTTCCTATTTGGGTCATATTATTTCTTCCCAAGGAGTGCAAGTGGATCAGTCCAAAGTTGCTACTGTATTAGAATGGCCAAAGCCCAACACCATTCGTGGGTTACGTGGATTCCTAGGGCTCACAGGTTATTATCGCAAGTTTGTGCAGAATTACGGCATCATTGTCGCCCCCCTCACTGCTATGCTGCGTAAAAACAACTTCCACTGGACTAATCACGCTATCGATGCATTCCAGAAGTTAAAGGCAGCCTTGACATCTACTCCAATCCTGCTTCTACCGAATTTTGATCTAACTTTTATTATAGAATGTGACACTTCTGGTACAGGGATTGGAGCAGTCTTGTTACAACACAACCGGCCAGTCGCATATTTCAGCCGTTCCTTGGCAGCTCGTCATCAAAATCTTCCAGCTTACGAGCGAGAATTGATTGGCTTAGTGAAGGCACTAAAGTATTGGCATTCCTATCTGTGGGGACGTGAATTTATTGTTCGGACAGATCATTATACATTGAAATATCTGCTTGAGCAGCGCCATCTCTCAGCAACTCAACAACATTGGATTAGCAAGCTCCTGGGTTTTTCTTTTACTGTTGAATATAGGGCTGGCAAATCTAATGTGGTGGCGGACTCTTTCTCGACGGAATGCCGATGATTCAATCCTTATGGCTGTTTCCAGGCCTCAACTCAGTTTGTTTGATGAAATTCGGAAGGAATATAGTGATTTATCAGCAATTCAGCAACAAATCTCTGCAATTACCAATGGAACAGTCGCTTTAAAATGGGTTTTTCGGGATGGGTTACTCTTCTACAATAACAGAGTTTACCTGCCTCCCAATTCCCCATCAATTCAGCTGGTTGTTAGTGCTCTTCACAACCAAAGTCATGAAGGTTACCAGAAGACATTATACAGAATCACTAGAGATTTCTATTGGCAGGGGATGAAAAATTTCGTAAGGGATTTTGTGCGTTCTTGTGATGTATGTCAACGGCATAAAACTGACACACTACAACCGGCTGGACTCCTTCAACCTTTGCCCGTTCCCACTCAAATTTGGGCTGATATCTCCATTGACTTCATAGAAGGCATTCCCACTTCACGTGGAAAGAATGTTTTAATGGTTGTCGTTGATCGGTTCTCAAAGTACGGACATTTTTTGGCTCTCACTCACCCGTACACCGCTGTAAGTGTTGCTCGCACCTTCTTTGACAACATTTTTAAATTACATGGGTTGCCAGAAACTATGGTCAGTGATAGGGATGTGACTTTCACAAGTTCTTTTTGGAAAGAACTATTCCGTTTATGTGGGACCAAGCTGTGTTTCAGTTCCTCTTACCATCCACAATCGACTGACGAGCAGAGGTTGTGAACCGCATCGTTGAAATGTATCTCCATTGTTTCACTAGTTCATCGCCATCAAAGTGGATTGATTGGTTGTCTTGGGCTGAATCATCGCTACAACACCAGCTACCATACCTCACTTAAATCCACACCTTTGAGATCGCTTATGGTCGACCACCTCCTCGACTATTATCTTACTTGCATGGCGCTTCTTCAATTGAAGCGGTTGATACTGCTCGCGCCAACGGATGACATGTCGCACCTACTTTGCCAAAATCATTACAAGCCCAAAATAAGATGAAAGCCACTTATGATCACCCCACCGCTGGAATTTAAAGTTGGTGACATGGTCTGCTGCGTTTAAAGGCGTATAGACAACGATCGATTGCAAAAGAACTAATCACAAGTCTGCCGAGTTTTACGGACCCTTTCGGGTTCTGGAATGCATTGGCACCATGACCTATAAACTAGACCTTCCACAGAGTCCAAGATCCACCTGCTTTCCATGTTTCCTATCTCAAGCCCTATCATGCCGGCCACTGTCACTCCAACATTACCACCTACCATTCTTTTGGAGGATCCTGTCCATCCTTTAGCCGCTCGATCATCGCATTAAAGGAGGAATTCCAGAGGTTTTAATTCATTGAGTCATTCTTCACCAGATGCTTCGTGGGAAAGGGTCCAGATATAATGCACAAGTTTCGGACTTCAAGCTTGCGGACAAGCTTCCATTCGGGGCGGGAAGTAATGTTACCAAACCCCTGCAAGTATATTCCCGTTATACCCATGGTCCTAAATCCAAGTCACCAGTAATTTAGTGGCTGAATTAGTCAGCAGTAGTTGTTCTCTTTCTGTTTTGATTCTGTTTCAACGTTCCTGCATTGTAGGAGGGTATTCCTCCATTTTCCTATTTTCTTTTTGTTAGTGGGAGGTTATTCCTCCATATAGAAGTAGTGCTCCTTGTATGTAGGGAGTAGTTATTTCTGCACTTGTATATATTCAGCAAATCTGATGGAATAAAGGGACGGTTAAAACCCAATTTAAGTCTTCTTGACTGAGGTTTCAGGCTCCCTTTAATGAGTCTGATTTTTTTCTTATCTTCCACCATAGGTCGCTCAAGGAAACACCCTAACCCAAACACCCAAACACCCAAACACCAACCCCTCCTACTATCCATCGACCCATAACTAGATCCGTTAGCCGGGACCTTAACATTTGCCCCACCATCGCTCAAGATTGCACGCGGAGCGGCTCTAATACCACGAATGTAATGGCCCGACCCATTAGTGATATTATCCGCTCTGGGCAGAAGCCCTCACGATTTTAAAATGCGTTACTGGGGGTTACGAACCACCAACTTATAAACCTAGCATCTCTCCCATGTTTTGTCGATGTGGGATTTGCCTAGGGTGTTACATCTTCTCTGAGTGTACATAAATATTGTACTCATTAATTATAATATATGATATTCACATTTCTCTCAACTGTTTACTATATAAATATGGCATTAGAGCTAAGCTAGAATTAAGGCAGTTATTTTCTCTTTGGCTTGTCTTTTACGATTCTGCTCCTTTCTTCTTGTCACTTTTTTAAGTTTTCTGGTTCATCAATGGCAGATTCAAGCTCATCTCAACAAGATGTTACTTTTGGGTGTAATGTCAATCCTATGGAAAACACTTTTTCTCCATTATATCTTCATCATTGTGAGAGTCATAGTTCAGTAATTGTTACTCCAAAACTCACTTTAATAAAATTTCCATCCTGAAAAAGATCCTTTCTCTTGGCAGTTTCTATACGTAATAAACAAGGGTTTCTTTATGGGTCCATTGTTAAACCCTCACCAAAAGACCCAACGAATCTACCATGGATAAGTTGCAACAATCTCATTGTGGCATGACTCTTGTAATCACTCTCACCTCCAATTGCGTTAACAGTGTTTAATATGGAAGATGCATAACACATCTGGGAGAAATTGCACCAAAGGTTTTCACAACCTTATAATTATAGAATTTGTCACCTTCAACATTTGTTGTGTACCATTACCCAAGATATGAAATCTGTATATGCATATTTTACTAAATTGAATGGGGTTTAGGAAGAATTAAGGAATTTTAGGCCTTTTCCACATTGTTCTTGTGGTAAAATGCAATCAAGAATGCTTTCAAAGATTTGTGGAGGTTCAGTAAAAAGATTATGTGTTTAAGTTTCTTAATGGGTTAAATGAGACTTATCAAGGTTTAAGGTCACAGATCATATTGATGAAGCCATTTCCTACCTTGAATCAAGTCTAGAATATGCTTTTGCGTGAGGAAACACAAAGATCTCTCGTGATGCAGACACAAAGAGTTATTCAGAAGCTTATGTTATGGCTATCAAAAGGTCCAAAACTGATGTAACTTTCTTTCACTGTAGCAAGCTTGGACATGTTAAGGCCAAGCGATTCCTCATGATTCCATATTCTCAAAACCAAAGCAGGATCTAGTAGTTTTTTTGCAAATTATAAGTAAGCATCTGCATAGCAAGTCACAGGCAAATCTTCTACTAATGTTGTAGTTGATGATATTCCTCAGCTGAATCTGTCTAAGGAATAAGTGAACAAGATAATGTCACTTCTCAATGATCAAACTAATATCACTATTCCTAACCCTATTTCATTTTCATCTCCCAATCATAATGTCTCACAAGTGACTATTGCAAGTATACATTATTCTATTCTTTCTGCTGCATCACATTTAATTTTTCATAAAATTCTCCTCACTGAGTTTATTCAACCACCATGGATTGTGGATAGTGGCACCACAATCATATAATATGCAATAGTTCTCTTTTTCACACTTTTTGTTTTAGTCAGTGATTCATTAGTTTCTTTACCTAATGGAGTTAAAATCCAAGTCATAGCTATTGGTACCATTAAGCTCAACACTTATCTTATTGTTAATGTTCTTTTGGTTCCTTCTTTTAATTTCAATTTGTTGTCCATAAGTTGACTCATTCATTCTAATTAGATATGTTGTATAATTCTTTCCAATTATTGGTTTATCCAGGTCCTTTCATCATGGACGACGATTGGACTAGCTAAGCGAAAGGGGTGGATTATTCTACTTGTTGCAACAATATACTATCTCTCCCAGTAATTGTTCCTGTGTGCTGTCTCCCAATGTTTCTTTTGATACTTGGCATCATAGATTAGGTCATCTTGCTATGATAGATTAGCTATTTAATAATCTTTGCTTTCTTTTGCCATAGATAAGTCACATCATCCTTGCTATACTTGTCCTCGAGCAAAACAAAAGATGCTTCCTTTTCCAAAACACCTTTCTATTATCATTTTTCCATTTGAGCTTGTGCTTATGGATGTATGGAGCCCTTATTCACAAAAAGATATTAATGGAAACCATTATTTTCTTATCATTGTTAATGATTTTATAGAGTGTATTTGGACCTTTCTTATGGAATCCAAGGCTGAAGTTTCATTTATTGTTCCCTAATTTTATCAGTTTGTCCAAACTCAATTTCAATGTCCAATCAAATAAATCAGATAAATAATATAACTGAATTTGGGATACATCTAATTTAGTTTGCAAACTTCAAAAGTCCTTATACGGATTGAAACAAGCTTTCGGACAATGGAGTATAAAGTTTACTGAAAGCTTGTTAAAGGAAGGGTTTCACAAGTCAAAGTTGGATTATTCTTTGTTTACTAAACAATCAAATGAAGGATTTATCGCTTTAATTAAGTATGTGGATGACATCATAATTGGAAGTAGTAATAAAGATTTGTTTGACCAATTTTCATATTTTAAACTGAAGGATTTGGAAAATTTACAGTATTTTCTAAGTTTGGAAATTGCAAGATCTAGTAAGGGGATTGTGGTATCTCAAAGAAAATTTGTTTTGGAGATGCTAGAAGAGTATAGTATTCTTGGATACAATCCAAGTTCTATTCCTATGGACGTTAATATGAAATTAGTTTGTTCAAAAGATAGATTGCTTGCAGATCTTAGTAACTATAGACAATTGGTAGGCAAATTAATGTATGTTGCTTTAAGAAGCCAGACATAGCCATGGTGTTCTTTTTTTTTTTTTTGGTCTCAATTCATGGACAAGTCTTCTAAATCACATCCACAGGCAGCTTTTAAAGTTCTCAAATATTTGAAAGCTGCACCAGATCAACGCTTGTTTTTATCTTCTAGATTTGAACTCAAACTTACAGCTTATTTTGATAGTGATTAGGTTGGTTGTTGTGAAATAAGGAAATCTCTAACAAGTTTCTGCATATTTTTGGGCCAATCCTTGATTAGCTTGAAGTCTAAGAAACATACTACATTGTCTAGAAGTTTTGCTGAAGCAGAATATATTTCTATGGTTGCAACCACTGCATAAGTTCTTTGGTTGATCTCCCTATTGGCAGATTTCAATTAAAGATTTCTCAACTTGTGTAATTATTTTGCCATAGCATGTCAGCCATTCATATTTTAAAAAACCTTGTCTTTCATGAGAGGACTAAATACATTGAAATAAATTGTCATTTTATCAGGGAAAAAATTATGCTTAATATAATACAACCACAGTATTTGAATACTAAAGAGCAAATAACAATCCTATTCACTAAAGCATTACATCCTGCTCAATTTAGGTTTCTTTTAAGCAAGTTGAACATAAGCTACATATATATTCAACTTGAGGGGGAATATCAATCAAAGCATCAAGAAGAGCTTAAAAAGAGTTGCAGCAGAAGTTGATCAGGAAAAAGTAATTTAGTTTGGTATTTATTTTATTCTTTTAGTTTTGCCAACTCAGCTATGAGATTCACATTTCTCTCAACTATCTACTCTGTAATACTTTCATAAGCTAGCATTGCTGCAAGTGCTGATCTTGCTTGAGGAGACGTCCCTTATAAGGAATCACGGGCCTAACTTTGATTGCCCCCTTCCCCTCGGATGGAATCATGGATGACCCGAATGCTCGCATATAGGCTTCACTAAATTTAGAAGCTCGTCGCTTTTTATTATTATTTAAAAAAAAGAAGGAATTAATAGATTATTTTTTTGGTTAAAAGAAAAAAGAAGAGAGGTACAGACTACAGAAACATATCTAATCATCCGTCTATCAAAGGAAAAAAGAGGCCAATAAAGCAGAATCCACACATCCCATCAAATAAATACCTGTTGGGTAAATGATGAAATGTAAAAAAAAAAAAAAAAGGGTAAGGTAATTTCATCATCAGCTTTCAAAAGCAAGGTTTGTATGTAAGGCAGCTCAACTTTTGTCATGTGAACGTGCTGCATAGTCTCTGTACCCATGAGAGTATGTTTCTAAAAATTAATTATGGTCAATTTTTAAAATAATATTTTTTTAATAACAAATCAAACAGCAATAGCAATCAGACACATGTACATATCCCATAATCCCTTCCTCCTATATATGCCCTTCCCTTACGCTGCAGGGACAGCACAAAGTCCCTTCTCATCACCTCACTGCCATTTCAGCTTTCTCCAGCGTTAAAGCTGGCCGTGGTTGGCCTCTCTATATCTGTCCACCCCAAACCCTACCCCCACTTTCATTCTATATTAACTCCCATCACCCATAACTCTTGTTACTTAGCTTTCTTTTCTGGGGTTTCAGAGGATTCAAGAATATGGGTTTCACGAGGTTTTGCTTTGATCCAAATGCGGTGCTCCTGTGCGGAAAGAGGAAGTTTAGAAGCTTGTTTTGGAGGGTTAGGGCAGAGATAAGGAGACAAGTGAAGAATCGGTCCAAGCAAAGGTTCAGCTTCCACTATGATCCCTTCAGTTATGCTCTCAACTTCGATAATGGCAACTTTGGCTTCTTGTGCTGATCTACATTGGCTTCAACTACGAATCTAAAGTCCTCTTGTAGAAGAACAGTTAAAGATAGGTAGGAGCAGTATCTAACGTAACTAGTGGAGAAGTTGATGATGAACCGGAACACGTGGAAGGATGGCTTTTTGTTTGCTGCTTTTTTTTTTTTTAATTGTTTTTCCTAATTAGCTACTTGATGTTAGAAGGGAGCAGATACTAATTATGTGGCTAATGATAACCTAATTTCAGACTCCCTAGCTCTATCTATATTCTTTCCCTCTAATTGCTTTTATTTTTCACGAAAACTATTCTTTTAACACAATAGCTGCTAATTAACAGTATCAAAAAGATTCATGAAAGAGAAGTAGAGTAGTGCAACATGTAATCAATTAATGGGTAGGGTGTTCTGGTATTTCATCTTAGCTTCATAACCAGCTTAAAGATCCTGTGAATGCATGAGCTAAATTGATTCATCAGCTGTTGCTTTCACTGGGTTTTAAACTTTCATTCTTGTGCCGTCTTGTGTTTGGAATTTGTGGAAGCGCTGTCTGATTTATCATTCTCTTCTAGGAAGGCTGCAGCGTATGCATCCAAACTGGAGAATGGGGGAGTAGGGCACCCTTTTCCACATACACATGACCAATACGATCCATTTTTTGTTGAATAGTTTTCCAATATTTTCTCAGTAGATAGCAAACCGTGGATCATTTGTCAACATCTTCCTCTTCCCTAGCTACCAGTACCCTTTTGTGTTTATTGTCACTGTCCTTGTACTCGCCATTAATTTGGTGGTGTACCCATATGCCCCAACTAACCTATATCTCTGCAAGGTCGCTGCAGCAGAACAGAATTTTGTCAATTTTTACGACTTTCTTCCGGTTTTACCCTATCCTTAACTCATTTCATCTAAGCAAGGAGTATAATTAATGATTTAATTCCAGTCTATAAACGCTGCACTTTTTTTTTTTCCCGGATTTGAGCTGAGAGAGATCATTTTGAATATATGTACCTTTTTTTTTTTCAGTTGTTAATTTCCCAATGCCTTATTTGATTATCTTTTAATCATTGTATACCTTGTATCTTGCTTGGATTTTCTTTTACATATCTTATATCTTGTGTATCTTGATAGCTTATTCCATTTTGTATGAGTTAACGGTAAGGCAATTTGGTACGATTCAAATTGAAATTGAATCGATGAATATTATTGCGGAGCTAATGACATTGAAATCAAACTACAGAGGTATTAGTCATAGTTTTAATTCCGATTTAATTAAACGTAATGATTAATTTTTTAATTAAAAAATTTTGATGCAAATTCAAAATTAAATTGGATTAATTAATTTTTATATAATTCAATTATAATTTTAATCAATCTCGATTTAATTAATTTGAAATAACTTGATTTTGATTTCCAGCAAATATTGACCATCTTTGTTAAAGCCTCTGACATTTATGTACTTGATTTTACATTTATGTAAAATGTAAAGCAAGAATTGAAGGATATTTTCCCCCTCTTTACTTAAAGGATTGGGCCCAAATATTGTTGCCATTTTCTTGATATTCTTCAAGCGCATAAAGGGTAATTATTTGTTCATTAGGGATAAATTAGGCATTATTTCACCTAACTTCGCTTAATATAATGATTAAAGTTATATTATTTATTCTAAATTTTAATTTTGTTGCGTCAATCCTATTTAAGAAAAAGGGCTTGCTTAATAAACCACTTGAAGTATTGAAATCAAGAGGAGATAAATGGAGCACGAAGCCAAGCCCATTCATGATAGATGAACAAGTAATTATATATCGTCATTTAGGAATAAAGGCTAAAATGGCTTATTATTGTTGGCCAATGTCCAATTAAGGCTTACCACTCAAAATTTGTCAAATTAACACGATTTTCTGTTAATAATAATAATAATAATAATAATAATAATAATAATAATAATAATAATAATAATAATATATTAAAAAAAAATGTAAGGAGTAATTGAATAAAATCATGTAAGATGCAAAGGGACAATACATAAGGGAGAGCAATGCTCCACGAACTTGTTAACCTAATTAATCTCATATTATGATGTGATTTAATTTTCATAATTAAAATTTTGACTTTTCAATGAACAAGACATTCTGGCCTTGCAGAATAACAAAGAAGGCTAAGGCCCAACTTTGCTATGGAGGCTAGGTCCAGAATCTAAAGCCCGCCTAGGTTTGAAAGTTTTGGGAATCCTCCAAAAGAAACCAGAGGCGCGGTTTCCAGGGCGCCAAAGGCAAAATTCCATGTCCCATTTTCCCTCCCTTCCCCTTTGCTCCTTCATATTATTCGTCTTCCACTTCCCTCAACTCCATTCCCATCCTCTCTATCTCTACCCAATTCTCTCTGTCGTCTCAGCATTTGCAACAAGTCGAAGGCACAAATGGCAAGGAAAAGAGTGGAGGCTGAACCTACTACCGCTACTGCTACTGGTACTACCCCTTCCATGGTTCGTGGCAAGGATGGCAGTGCTTTTGCTCGATGGTATTTTTATTTCTTCCTATGTGATATTTTCTTAAATGCTTTTGCAAATTCTATTTCTGGGTACTGTAAGGATGGATTTGTGCTTTGATTAACAATTTTGGGCATTATGTGTTCTCTTATTTTTAACATCTGTGTATTGTAGTTTATAATTTCTTTTAATTGCACAACTCTGTTTCTTTAGGAAATAATTCTGATTGTGGCTCTTGTTTACAGCCGAGTCTTTAGTTGATAATTCTTTCTGGTATTTCATTGAAGATATCTTGTAATTAGTGAGAAACTGTCTGGATTCTGGGTGTTTCGTGGGGATGTTTCTTTTTTGATCCCTGCGTAGTAAGTATTTTTCGAAGGTTTCTGCAGATGGTTTATTGATACAGCTTTTCTTTGGAACTGATGAAACTATCTAGCTTGCCTGGGTTCTGTAGGGGCATACGCTATGGTTTTGCAATTGCTGTTTGTTGGGGATGCATTGGCTCTATATTTGCTTTCGTGGGTGATGGAATTTTCTCGAATTGATCTAATGGTAGATATTTAAATATGGAAATGCAGTGAAGAGTGCAAGAAGGATGTTCCGGTGGCTCTTATCAGCATGCACAGCTGTAGCCTTGAAGCTAGAATCAAGATGAATTTGGGTGAGTTTCATCACGTTCGCCTCTAAGCATTAAAGCACCCGTTTCTTTCTATTAGGACCGTCTAATTAACTACCATTTGGTATCGTTTGTCTTGTTTTAGAGGCTCAAATCGTGGAAAAGCCTGCTGAAGTTAAGAAGCCTTCTGAAAGGTGATTTCTATTTGTTTTCTTTCTTTCAAATTTCAGTTATATAACAAAAGAGATTATAGTTTTAATATTCTGAATTATTATTTGGTTTTGTGCTTGCTAAAGGAAGAAAGCAACATCAACAGAACCGAAGGCAAAGAAAGCTAAGAAAGAGAAGAAAAGCAACAATCCAAACAAGCCTAAACGCCCTCCCACTGCCTTCTTTATATTTATGTATGTGCCTAACTCTTTATGCGAGCATGTTTCACAATATAATGGATGCACTTGATATGAGACATTAAGATTAACACGTTACTGATATTTATCAGGGATGAATTTAGAAAAGCCTTCAAGGAAGCAAATCCAGACAATAAGGATGTTAAAAAGGTAGATGATATAGAGTTTTATATGCATTTAACTGTTGTATGGGGTTTTTAGTGGTTGTATTTTAGTGTGCCTATTTCATTCTGTTTGCATTTGGGTTGCTGTGTTCATAATGCTTTTAATTGGATATAGGTTTCAAAGGAAGCGGGTGAAAAATGGAAGTCTATGACTGATGAAGTGAGTTCAGTTTATTCTTATTACTACAATTTGTTCATTTGGAAGTTTTTCAATAAAATCAATTGTTTTTAATCCTTTTGTTTTGATCTATTTCAGGAGAAGAAGCCATATGTGGATAAGGCTGCTGAGCGTAAGGCTGAGTATGACAAAGCCATGGAAGCTAACAATGCTGAAAATGAAGATGTGAGATTCTCTTAAAAATTACTATTGGAAGTTTAAGTTTTGTTTATTTGATTTCTTGAATTTGTTATTCTGGGACTGCAGTTTAAGAAGTTGCATGTTTCTTTATGTTTGTCCAGGATCAGGATGAAGGGGGCTCAGAGAAGGAAGATGCTAAGCAGGAAGTACAAGACATATTGGATGAGGAGTGACATAGTTTGAAGACTTTTAAATGTTTTATTTTGTGGGAATGACCCCCTAGATGATTGTAAATTTTAGGATCTGCTTTGGTGAACGAGTAACATTAGATGTTTCAATATTGTCAAGAGCAATATGGTCTCTAAATTTCTGTACTCTTTGGCATTGTAGACTTGCTTGGATCATACCTTGCTATCTTGTTTTGACTGATTCTCAATTTCATTCTGAGTTGGTGATTACGTGTTCCATTTGACTATCAGTCATTGAGCCACTCAATCAATGACATAGGCAGGCGTGGCTGTTTTCGTGGGATTGCAATAATTTCATTTTAAGATTTGAATGTTAAATATTGTCTGTCATGAATTGTGCCTGGCAATATTTATATTATACTTACCATACGCGAATTTATGTCATAAACTGGACATACTAACAATAAATATCTGAAGCAAGTGGAAACATTATTGGCGATGAATTAGTTTTTGATGTGTAGTATGGAATTGATCCTTGATTGATGCCGAGGCATGCAGAGATGCCTTCCCAGCTTTACTCTTGTCACAAAAGCCATGCATCTTCCATAAATGAAACACCCCCAGGACAGGAACCAGCAAATTCATGATGCTAATGAAACTTTGTGCGAGCGCATGCTGACATATTTGCATCTCTAGCTGAGGATACTGATGAACTACTCTGGTCGTATTATTGGGTAGGAATCTTTGTTTGGGGGGCGGCGGCTAGGCTCAAGAAACTTCAGTGCAATGTCACTTCATCTTTGCTGACAACTATATTTTGTTCCCATAAATTGTCTTCCACTCAATGGTTCATAAATTTTCTCAAGTTTTGCATGCTTGATGTCCCTGCCTTTTTTTCACTTGCTGATGTATTCGTGGAGAAGCCCTGGAGTTGTTTCTGTCTAATGTTGTCAGATATGTAACTTTAAGCTGCTATTTGTGCGAGTTTTCTCAATATTTCCTTGCAGTAACTGAATAATTCTTTAGGATCCTGCTAAGAGAGGCAGTTTCTGTTTTCCATAACAGAAAAGAGACGAGCTTGTGTTGATTTTCTTTAAGGCAGTTGGATATCTTGAATTTCTCTAATCCAGCATGTTCTCCATCAGTTTACTCCAGAACTCAGGTTCACTGACATTCAAAATACCAACTTGGCCCTAAAGTGCTAAGTTGACTGTTGACCCGCTATCGTCCTATCACAGTCCCATCTCTCACCGACGCTTTTAGTTGGTCTTGGTCTCTTGACCTGCTGCAATCCAGGTACTTCACCACCCGCCGCGATCTCTCTCCTAACCCTCACCGTCACACATCGCTCCACTCACTCGGCGCTGCTTTGATGTCACGAGCCTCATCTCTCACCAACTCTCATGGTTTCTCTCGAATCTCTTCATAGCTTCCCCAAGGTAGTCTTGGTGATTTGGCTTTACAGTTTGCAGTCCTGTTGGTCTTTTGTTGTGGATGCCATGATATAGTATATCCCAACGAACTGTTCTTTTTTTGGTGATGATAAACTCAGATTTTGACGTGGTGAAAAGGCGATTTTGTCGTTCCAGATAGAAGGTAGGTTTAGGGTTTGGCGGTGGGGAGAGATGTGGAGGACGCTGGGCTAGAGAAAAGGAAGGCATCCTCTGATTATAATATCAGAGATGATTACGATTCGAGCATGAACATTGATACTGCTCTCCATTACATAAGATAAGAAACTTCAGGATGTCTTGGGGTGCTTTCAGAAAGATTTTGAAGGTGGTGTTTCAGCTGAGAATTTGAGGCCAAGTTTGGTGGTTATTGTTCATTGTTGACTGGTTATCATGAATCTCCAGATTTGTCTTCCCCAAGGACTCCACAAAAAGGCCAACAGTTTAATGCATTTAGATCAAGCAATTTGCAAGAGGAGTTAGACAGCGTACTTGAAGGAAGGGATTCTTGTTCTAACCATAACTACAATAATGGTGATTATGATGCGAACATGTACCCTATAACAGCTATGTCTGATATAGATAAGAAACTTCAGGGTCTTGGGTGCTTTTGGAAATATTTTGAAGGTGATGTTTCAGCAGATAATTTGGGGGCCAAGTTTGGCGGTTATGGTTCATTTTGTACGGGTTATCAAGAGTCTCCAGATTTGTCTCCCCCATGGACTTCACGAAAAGACCAACAGTGCAATGCATTTAGGTCAAACAATTTGAGAGCGGAGCTAGACACTAAACTTGAAGAAAGGGAGGCTTGCTCTGACCATAACTATAATAATGGTGATTATGATGCGAGCATGGACCCTTTAACAGCTATGTCTGTTGGAAAGCAAAGAACAATTCCAGATTTTTTGGAGTCAAATTTTCATTGATTATGTTCAGAATCTGCTCCTAAAATCAAGTATGTACAAATCAAACTTCAAGAATCACGTTGTATATTTTTAGTAGTTTTATTCCTGTATATTGTAAATGCATTGTAAACATTTCGAGATAGCCAGAGAGAATAAAAAATAGAATTTCTTAAAGCTCTTCTACTTTCATGGTATAAAAGCTAGGCTATCTGGCTAGCATTATTCATCATTTTTCATTATTTTTCTGCTTCTCCCAAGGAGATGGCTGAGCTTACCCCTGAGTTTGAAAACTCTGCAGAATCTACCACAATACAGACCACCACTCTTCCACGAACCCATCAAACTTCAGAAATCACTCCTCTACAAATCACCTAACATAAATTGAATGGATCAAATTTTTCATGAATTGTTCCAATCAGTCTTACTTGTGATTAAAGGGAAAGGGATGACTGGATATCTCAATGGCGAGATTGCGCAACCAGCAAGCACTGATGCTCATTACAAGAAGTGGGAGGCAGAAAATTCTATTGTAATGGCATGGTTGATTAATTCTATGGAACCAAAAATTGGAAGAACTTATTTGTTCTACAAAACTGCTCATGAAATCTGGAAGGCAATTCGGGAGATGTACTTTGATTTTGAAAACACATCTCAATGCTTTGAGATACGATCCACTATTTGCAATACTCGACAAGGGACAAGGTCAGTAACCGAGTATTACAATATTCTCATTGAGTTATGGCAGGAAATGGATCTTTTTTATGAAACTACTTGGAACTGCCCTGATGATGGAGTGCTCTACAACAAGATTCTTGAAAAGGATCGAGTGTTTGATTTTCTTCAAGGACTGAACCAAGATTTGGATGAAGTTAGGGGAAGAATACTTGGCACCAAACCTCTTCCATCTATTCGAGAAGTATTTGCTGAAGTTAGACGTGAAGAAAGTCAGAAGAGAGTTATGCTTCACAGTTCCCCTAATTCCAACAGTCAAGATAGTTCTGCTTTCCTAACAAATCGAGTCACCTCAACCAACAACAACAATAAAAAATCCAAAGACAATAAATTGTGGTGTGATCATTGCAATAAGCCATATCATACAAAAGAGACGTGCTGGGAGATCCATGGAAAGCCAGCAAACTGGAAACCACGAAGTCAGCGAACGTCAGCATATGCAGCACAGTCTTCCACAGAAATCCAAAGAACCAACTCTTCCATGCAATTCTCAGCTGAACAATAAGAAGTATTGAGGAACCTATTGCGGCCATCTCAACCATCCAAAGACTCTGAAGTTGGTCAATCCACTTCTATGGCAACTATCGCTCAACGAGGTAACATCCAAGCATTTCTTATTTCTAAAAATGATAATTGTAAGGAATGGATTATTGACACTGGTGCCTCAGACCATATGACCGGTTCTTCAAAAATTTTGATGGAATATAAAAAATGTAATGGTAACATTAACGTTATAGTGGCTGATGGAAAAACATCTCCCGTTGCTGGTATGGGAAGGGTATCATATAGTGACTTAAAGTTACATTCAATCCTTTATGAACCTGGTTTACAATATAATCTCATATCTGTTAGTAGGATCACTAAAGATCTAAATTGTTCAGTAACCTTCTTTCCTGCCCATTGTGAATTTCAGGATCTGTCTTGGGGAAGATGATTGGCAATGCTGAGGAACGAAATGGTCTTTATTACTTCACCGGTTCTCCTTTGAAGTCTAGTATTCGCGAAATATTTTCCTTGTCCACTATTTCCAACTCTGATGTGCTATGGCATCCTAGTTTTCATTATCTAAAAAACTTATATCCAAAGTTGTTGGTCAATAAAGATCCCTCTTTGTTCTAGTGTGAGTCTTGTATCTATGCAAAACAACCAAGGAATAATTATCCTGGTCATTCCTACCAATCTTCAAAAACTTTTCATCTTATCCACAGTGATATTTGGGGGCCAGCAAGATCCTCTAATATCACAGGATCAAGATGGTTCATTACTTTCATTGATGACCACACTCGTGTATGTTGGGTGTATCTTTTAAAAGACAAATCTGAAGCAGAGTCCATTTTCAAACAATTTCACAAAATGGTCAAAAATCTGTTCCAATCATTTATTCAAATTCTTAGAACAGATAATGGGAAAGAATATTTTACACATGATCTTAAGGATTATTTTGTTGAGTATGGTATTTTTCATCAAACCTCATGTGCTTATACTCCTCAGCAAAATGAGTAGCCGAAAGAAAAAATAGTCATCTTTTAGAAGTTGCACGTTCCCTTATGTTTACCTCTAATGTCCCACATTGTTTTTGGGGAGAGGCTCTATTAACTTCTGCATACCTCATTAATCAGCTTCCTTCAAAAACTCTTCACTTTCTCACTCCTTTACATTGTTTACAAAAATATTTCCCTCATGTCCGTATCTTAAATTCATTGTCCCCTTGAGTTTTTGGTTGTACGGTTTATGTTCATAACACAAATCCAAACTATGGGAAACTAGACCCAAAAGCCATCAAATGTATTTTTTTGGGTTATTCATCTACACAAAAAGGTTACAAGTGTTATTGTCCCTCTTTTAAAAGATTTATAGTCTCATATGATGAAACCTTTCTTGAGCATCAAAGTTTCTATCCTAATGCTTCTCTTCAAGGGGAGAAATTAAGTGAAGAAAATCATTGGGATCCATCTATTTCTCTTCCTATTTCTCTCCCAGCAGCTCCTCCACTGGTACCTTCTCAAACTCAAACATCTTCAAATCAGTTTGAGTCAACTCAGGAAATAGATCAAGGGGGAGAACCAGATCTGGATGAAACTAGTAGACCACAAGTTTCTCTTCAAAACCAAGCTTTGGAACCGGAGGCAAATCCTTCAACTAAAGTTCCACCACAAGAAGGTAATGTTTCAATTGATGATTTTAATGTTCCTATTACTATTAGAAAAGGAGTAAGATCTGTAAAACCTAGTACTAAGTACCCAATAGAAGATTATCTCTCTTTTTGCAAGCTGTCACAGAGTTATAAAGCATGTATTTCAAAAATTGATGGTAAAAATGTTCCCACAAACATCCAAGATGCTCTTAGTGATCCGAAATGGAAAGCTGCTGTAATGGAAGAAATGAAAGCAATGGAAGATAATAAAACATGGGAATTAGTCAATCTTCCTAAAGAAAAGAAGCTAATCGGATGCAAATGGATTTTTTCTGTTAAACAGAAGTCAAATGGACAGATTGAAAGATATAAGGCAAGGTTGGTTGCCCGAGGGTACACTCAAACTTATGGCATTGACTATGAAGAAACATTTGCACCTGTAGCAAAATTGGATTCTATTTGAGTTTTGTTATCTCTTGCAGCCAATCTTGATTGGGAGTTGTACCAGATGGACGTCAAGAATGCCTTTCTTAATGGTGATCTGGAGAAAGAAGTTTTCATGAAATTACCTCCTGGATTTGAAAGAGATGAAGAACCAGGTATCGTTTGCAAGTTAAAAAAAATCAATCTATGGGTTGAAACAATCCCCTTGAGTCTGGTTCACTCGGTTTAGCAGTGCTATGATCAGGTTTGGCTACAAGCAAGGGCAAGTTGAACACACCTTGTTTGTAAAGCAAGCAGATGATGGCAGAAAATCAATTCTAATAGTTTATGTTAATGATATAGTAATAACTGGAGATGATACTCAAGAGATTAATAAAAAGCTCAAGAGATGCCTACAAGCTGAATTTCAGGTTAAAGATCTTGGGAAGCTACAATACTTCCTTGGAATGGAAATTGCGAGGAGTAAACATGGTATTTTTATTTGTCAAAGGAAATATATTCTTGATCTCCTAAAGGAAATTGGAAAACTTGGGTGCAAACCTGCCTGAACTCCTCTTGCGCGAAATTGGAGACACAAGCTAACTGATAATGATCCTCCAGTGGACATGAAGATGTATCAACAATTGGTAGGGAAGCTAATATATTTGTCACTTACAAGACTGGATATAGCTTATAGTGTAAGTGTTGTGAGTCAATTTATGCACTCTCCTACAAAGAGACACCTTGAAGCACTAAATCAAATTCTGATGTATCTAAAAGGAACAACAGGAAAAGGTCTGTTTTTTAAGAAGAATGAACGAAGAGATGTTGAAGGATTTGCAGATTCAGATTGGGCAGGTTCAACTGACACAAAGTCTACTACTGGGTATTGTACTAAAATATGGGGAAATGTAGTGACATGGAGGAGCAAAAAGCAAACTGTGGTGGCAAGAAGCAGTGCAGAAGCAGAATAGAGAGCAATTGCTCAAGGGATTTGTGAATTAATTTGGATAGAAAGATTGCTAACAGAATTGGGGATTCCTATAGAAGGTCTAATAAAGTTATACAGTGATAGTAAATCTGCTATAGGCATTGTTAAAAATCCTATTCAACATGATAGAATGAAACATGTGAGGATTGATAGGAATTTCATTAAATTAGAAATTGAGAAAGGTTCAATTAGCTTACAATATATTGCCACGAAACTACAAGAAGCAAATGTACTAACAAAGGCATTGCTGAAATCAAGTTTCAAGTCTAATATAGGCAAACTGGGAATGATTGATATCTATTCACAAGTTTGAGGGGGAGTGTTGGAAAGGAAAGAAAAATCCCAGATTTTTTAGAGTCAAATTTTGATTGATTATGTTCAGAATCTGCCCTAAAATCAAATCTGTACGAATCAAACTCCTAGAATCACGTTGTATATTTTTAGTAGTTTTATTCCTATATATTGTAAATGCATTGTAAACATTTTGAGATAGCGAGAGAGAATAAAAAAACAGAATTTCTTAAAGCTCTTCTACTTTCAATGTCTAATATAGATAAGAAACTTCAGGATTTCTTGGGGTGCTTTCGGAAAGATCTTAGGTGGTGTTTCAGCAGATAATTTGGGGGCCAAGTTTGGTGGTTATGGTTCATTTTTTTACTAGTTATCAAGAGTCCCCAGATTTGTCTCCCCCAAAGGACTCCACGGAAAGACCAACAGTGAAATGCATTTAGGTCAAACAATTTGCGAATGGAGCTAGACACTAAACTAGAAGAGAGGGAGGCTTGCTCTGACCATAACTATAATAATGGTGATTATGATGCAAGCATGGACCCTCTAACAGCTATGTCTGATATAGATACGAAACTTCAGTATGTCTTGGGGTGCTTTTGGAACGATTTTGAAGGTGGTGTTTAATTTGGAGGCCAAGTTTGGTGGTTATAGTTCATTTTTAACTGGTTATCAACAGTCTCCAGATATGTCTCCCCCAAGGACTCTACACAAAGGCCAACAGTACAATGCATTTAGATCAAACAATTTGCAAGCGGAGCCAAAGAATTTGCAAGTGAAGGCGAAGGCATTAAAAGAGCTCGTTGAATGCAGATCATACATATTCCTCTATCAATTGATTTTTGGTCATATCTCCTCTATGTAGTTCTTGGGGATCTGTCAAGTCTCCTCAAACTCAAAATTTGGCAAGTTCACGTGTGCACAGGGATGGTCATGAGTACTTTAGGCATCAAGATTCTTATGAAACTAGGAGCAAAAGGAATATCTTGTCATGGAACAAGGCTGCTTCTGCAGCTAAACATGATGGTCATGCAAGGGAAAAGTACGGGCAAAAGTTGAAACTGAAAGTTAAGTACCCAAGGTATGTTCACAAGGCTTCAAAAATCCTCAGTTCCAATAATTCAAGGGTTTCTGGTGAACAGTAACATTATCAATTTACCTCACATCAAGCGTCCGTTGATCAAACGTACAACATTCCATCTCCAAATCTTGTTAAGCAAAAGGATAAATTGCCACTGGAATCAGTGGAGCTGACGAAGAGTACTGACTATGGAGCTAAATTTTACTTGTTGTCTTATTAGAGTTCCAAATTAGTGAGGTGGCTGGCCAAGAGTTCCGATTGTGGGTTTAGACTGTCCTTGTCATCCTCTTCTGAGAGTTGCAGCACAAATGCTGTGACTATTGATTTTGATGGTGGTTTTTGTTTTCACTTATGAAACAAGCATGCAGTTATTAAATTTTATGTTTAGAGGTAAAGAATAATTTCACTTAGCATGTCTAGATATTCAGTTTAGGATTGCTGTAATATTATTTTCAAGTCAAAATTGAGAGAGTTAAATTGTTCCAAAGAATATGGGATTTATCTCATTTTAAACATTTTCTTAAAAAAATTGCTAAGATTTAAAAAAAAAAAGGACTAAGATTGTGAAGGGTTTAGATGTGAGATTCTCTTAAAGATTTCTATTGGAAGTTATGTTGTATTAAAAAATAATATTGTGTAGGGTTAGGATGTGAGATTCTCTTAAAGATTTCTATTGGAAGTTATATTGCATTTTGTTTATTTGATTTATTGAATTTGTTGTTCTAGGATTTTAGTTTAAAGGAGTTGCTTGTTTTTCTTTTTCTTTTCTTTTTTATGCTTGTTCAGGATCAGGATGAAGGGGGTTCAGGGAAGGAAGGTGCAGAGCAGGAAGTACAAGAAGTGTTGGATGAAGGGTAGCATAGTTGGAAGAATTTTATATTTTAAATTTTAGGATCTCCTTTAATCATTGGGTAAGATTAGATGTTTTAATACTGTTAAGAGCAATATAATAACTAAATTTTTCAGTATCATTTGGCGCGGCAGACTTGCTTGGATCACAGCTTGTTAGCAATCATTTCGGCCTGATCTTCAATTTCTTTCTGAAGTGGTAATTGTTGATCTAGGGTACAAATTATTATTGAGCTAGACAATCAATGATATAGGCATGGTTGATTTCATGGGATTGCAATCATATTATTTTAAGATTTGAATGTTAAATCTGTTTCTTTAGATTGTCATGATTTGTGCCGGTGACAATTATATGCAAAATGATCATTGGTAATGAACTAGTTCTGTTTCCTGTCTCCATTTCACAGGACATCTCTTTAGAGATGATTTTTTGTCCTTGTGTATGCTTAGTGCTTACTGATGGTAAATTTCTTCTTACTTTTGCTGCATCACTCTGCTGTAATGCAGTGGAAAAAATTAGAGTAAGATGGGCTCTTGAATTGAAATATGTGTCTCTTCAATAATCATGTATTATTGAAATTGGCTACAGAAATTGTAAGCATTAGGGAAAAAAAATTTGAATCTTTAACTGTTGCAGAAAACATTAAATGTTACTTCCCTTCCATGTGGCAATGCTCATTTGACACGAGCTTCCCTCCTTTGGTCAGCGACTCACTGGCCCATTTTTCCTTAGTTCTTTCCTCTACATGGTGGAAGAGGTTTGCCACATAGGCATTGATTATGAGCATAGGCACTTGCAGGGAAGATATTATATGGCCTTCCTTGTGGGATCTCTCCACAAAGTCTGTTGGCTCTGAAATTTGCATGTCTCAAATTTTTAATTCCCAAAAAGCTCCTTGGAATTGACCCTGTGAGCTCATTGATAGACATGTCAAGCCATTGAAGTTTTGATACGAGTCCCAGGCTTGTTGGAATGATGCCCATTATTTTGTTCCGGGAAATATCTAACCTTTCTAGTTCAACCAAGTTTGAAATTGAACTGGGGATGCGGCCTGCAATCTTGTTGCTTCCTATGTTGAGGACCTTCAAGCTTAATCCTTCAGTGACTTCTGGAATCGTGCCAGAAATTTGATTACCTGATACATCTAAAATCTCCAAAAAGCTGCTTGTCCTGTTGTTTAAGATTCTCGAGAGAGACCCAGAAAGCTGATTTTTCTGGAGCTGAACAGAGGAAATCCCATCTGGCAGTTTGATCTCTAAAAGATCAAACTTCAATTGGTTATTTGAGAGTTTGAGTCTTTGCAAATTAGACATATTGGTGAAGAAACCAGAAATGCCACCTGTGAAAAAGTTATCTGACAGGTCTATGGAGTTCAAAGAGCCTGGTTTTGTAAATTTTGGAAGGCTCCCTCTAAGTTTGCTGCCCGCTAAATGCACATCTGAAAGTTCCTTGTCTAAGATCCAATTTGGAACTGTCCCTAAACTGAGATTGTTGTAAGACAGGTCTATTGACAATAGAGAAGGAAGACCCCTGCCTTGAGTAATGGGTAAAGGGTCTGAGAATGCATTTCTAGATAAGTTAAGGTACCACAGGTTCTGTAATCTTGAAATGGATTCTGGAATTTGACCTGTAAGCCTGTTAGAACTCAAAGAAAGATGGGTAAGGGATTTCAAGCTGCCAATCTGGTTTGGGATTTTTCCTATCAGTTGGTTATGGTCCAACGACAAGTCCTGAAGTTTCTCTAAATTGAATATGGAAGTAGGCAGTTGTCCTGACAATTGGTTGTTGGAAAGATCAAAGAGGGTAAGGTTTTGAAACTGGCCAAGAATATCTGGAATTGACCCAGACAACAAATTGAAACTAAGCTCAAGAGTTTGCAAACTATGGAGATTTTGGAAATTAGTTGGGATAGAACCTGTTAAGGAATTTCTTGCCAGACCTAATAATTGAAGCTTTCTCAGATTCCCCAGGTTAGGAGGAATCTGCCCTGTCAGATGGTTCCCGTTTAGTGACAGAGTGTTGAGGTTGAACAAATGGCCCAAGCCAGGAGGAATGTTCCCTTGAAGAGAGTTGTCTTCGAGGATCATTTGTGCGAGATGAACCAAACCCGAGAAGCTTTCAGGAATAGAACCTGCAATATGCTTCATACCACTTATGACCATTACCTCTAAGAAAGACAAACTACCCAGAGAAGGTGACAAAGTGCCACTCATGTAATGGTCGCTATCCCTCTCAGGCCCCTGCAACACCAACCCAGTTACCCTCCCTGTAGCAGGATTGCACTGAACACCCTCCCAATCTCCTCCACAGCAATCTCTCCCAGTCCATGAAGAGAGAATCCCTGTAGTGTCCTGGAGGATTCTAGCTTTGAACCCAAGAAGAGCTGCCCTATCCGTCTCTGAGCAAACTGGTGTCTGTAGTGGGCTTGTCTGAGCAAGCGACACTGAAAATACATCAAAAACGGAATATAGGAAAAAAAGCTTGAAAACCCACTTAAGAATCTGCATTTTAGGATATGGGTCTTGATCAGATCGCAGAGATAGGTGTTAGAATAAATAGGAATTTTTCCTAAGAAGTTGGGATCTGACAAGAAGAACTTTGAATGGGAAAAAGATCAGTATTCTAACATGGATAAAGTATAAAAAGGTGCAAAGCAGTCATGGTGGTTTATTCTATTCTACTCTAGTTCCTTCACGTAGACAGGAAGGTATAATGATGATAAAGAGAAAGAGGAGATAAAAGATTTCAAGTGTGAATGTCAATTATAATGTGGTTTTATACTAGCATGAAACGCAAGAACTTTTGATGGGTATGCCCAAAACAGTAACAGTTTGAAGAGATTCACATAGCCGTTGGATGAATCACGAGGATACCAATCGTTACTTGAATGTTGGAGCGCACTTTGATTCAAAATAGACCCAGCAACCTTTTCGAAATCAAATCACTGCACATTTTTTGCTCTATCTAATCGTTTCTTGTTTTGATCTGCTTGTACTATTTCAGGACCATAACCTCCTCTTTCTTGCTGTTATTTTTTTTTTAACTTCCAGAAAGATTAGAATCAAACTTGCTTCATCTTTTACACCTCCTCTAAGCCAACTCATCAAATCTACAATTGAACTTTCTTTAGCATATTCTGACCGTTTGAAGTTTGAAATATTGACAAAAGTAATTATTCTCTTTTGATCCAAGACAAAAAGTAATTATGATGACTGTGGTAAGTACAAATCACAACATAAGGAATGGTTCAGATTAAATTGAGATACTTGTGATTTCAGGCTTCAACCACCACCATATAATTTCCTTCAAGGGGATAGAGCATACAAATGATTATTAGCTTTTCCTAATCTGGAAGCTTGCTTGCTTTTCATGAATCAAAGTGGTTTTAAGTTTATGTTAATTGGGAGAGTACTATGTGGGCCATCTCTTGTTTAATTGTTTTTGCTGCTTCCAAGCCTTCCTTGTGTGTTGTTTCTATGCTTCTGTAACTTCTAGGAGTAAGCAATGGTTGCAGAGGAAATGCTAAATGCATAATTAACTACTTTTTTTTTTTTTTTTTTTTTTTTTTTTTTTTTTTTTTTCTGAACCACGTTTATGTAAGTCAGAATTGTTGAATTTTTGGAAGGAATTTGTCAAACTGTCATTCTTGTCTTTTACTTGCTTCCACATCAAACTTATCCATTCTCATATTACTTTTCCTTATTCTGTCCACAAGTTTTCTTCCTCTATGTTATGTTGCATTATTCCTCTATTTCTGGCATTGTTACTTTTTTTAAATATTTTAGTTTGAGATTATTAAAAATCGATTTAAAAGTTAAATTAAACATTAATCTTTTATTAAAACATCTAAAATTGAAACTTTTTCAAAACTTTTTTTCTGATGTTCACTCAGTAAAATTTATATATGTGAAAAATAATTATGTTGAGAAAATGATGAGCATTGTAGCTTTTGAAAAGCCAAAATCACATGCAAAAACATATTCTCTTTATTGTATAAAATGTTAATGCAACAATGGATTTTAATATGTGAGGTACCATTTTAGGTTGCAAAAGCCAAAATATGTGGCACTCTAAAGAAGAGCATAATTTCAAGAAAAGCTGAAGGAAAAGTTAGGTTACCAATGGAAAAGTCTCTGCATAATCTTACAAGTTATAAAACACAGAAACAATCTTTGTGATTAAATTTAAAAGGGTGAGAAATGTATTCCAAGAGCATGATGAATGAGGAGTTTAAGGCTCCAGAGAGGACATAGAGAAAACAAAAGCATTCAGTGTGAGTGGGACCATTTCCTGAGAAAGAAATCAACGGTTGTAATTGATTGATGAGCTGGATGGAGGAATGATCCAAGTGTTGACTGTCTCTTACTTTGCACTTGCAGATAGTGGGCAAGGTAAGAGAAGATTGGTGAATTCGGCTGCGATGATTGCGCTAGATTGATTGCCGTCCACAATCTTCACTCTTTTTTATTGGTGCAAATCTCCACTCTCTTATTATTATTATTATTATTATTATTATTATTATTATTTTTGAGTTCATAATTTGACTCTGTTGAAAAATATTGTATAACATATCCTTTTGGGTCCCCTACACTTCAACTTGCTATGAATTTGCTTAATTTTTTTAAATTAAACAACATGCCTTAGCATTTTTCTGCATTCTGCTACTTGTTAGATGCTGGCTGCCACCATATATCATAAATTCTGTAAACAGTCTACATTTATGAAAAGGATTATAGACTGCACTCACATTTTATATTAGCCTCTCTTATTGTAAAATTTGTGTTATTTTTTATTTAGAGGCATATGTACTTTCATGATTAATAAAATTTATATTTCATTTTAAATAGAATCGGCTAAAATATTTTAAAATTTTGAACTTAAATCGTAATTGAAACCAAATGGATAAAAAAAAGATACTAAACTTGTGGACTTTGCTTTTACTAAATCTTGAAAAACTTGACAGGATCTTCTAATGTTGTATTTAGAAAAAATAAACGAAGAAGAGGTTGACACATCCAACCTTGTTGTCTTACCTAATGCATTGACTCTTACATCCAACCATAGCATATAAAAGAAATTATATATGTTGTCACTAATCGTTTCTTTTAATTAATTAGCAAAGAGAAATGCAACTGCAAGCTACTGCTGTTTCACATGTTATTTAGAGAAAGTAGGTCCTTGTTCCTGTTTACAAGATGTTACACAAGCTCACAAAAAAACTTTTCATGAGACCTACTAAGGCTAAAGCACTTACTAGCACCTCTTGGGGCGTCCCTCCCTGCCCTCTTTGTATGCTCCCAACCAGAAACCAGAAAGCTGGTTCTATTAATTGGTTGGCTAGTAGAATTTCAGTTTTGATGGGTTATCACCATTTATTTATATGAGGTGAAATCCCCTTGTATGGCAGAGCCCATTGGAGCATTTACAAAAAAATTCATACCATATGTTATGGGATATAAGACAAGACAATGGTTGGAAATTGGAATGGATAGTCTGATGTATATGGCCGAAGTTGGTTTGGATCTATATGGGCTAAGTTAGAGCTAGAGGAAAAAAAATCCTAATGAAGTGGATCTGGGTCTACAACTTTAAGAGTTAAGGGTAACTAATGAAGGGGATCTGGGTCTAAAACTTCAAGACTCAAGAGTAATATATATATAGCATGGGAGTTCTGGCCCCTTCTCCATTTCCACTTTGTGTGCCTTTTAGCCCTAGTTGGAATTCTTTAAAATAAATGAAGCAATTTGAGAATGCAATTGGACTTTTTTTTTTTTCCTTTTAAAATTTTGAATTGAATATTTCCTATAAGTTTGAGGGGAAGAAATACCATTACTTTTTAATATAATTTTGATTAAAAGAGTAATGTTTGAGTGAATGTTTTGCTATACAAGAGATTAAGATTCAATTTATGACTCTTTTTATTATTATTTTTTTTAACTAACACTCTTTTATCTTTGTTTCTTTATAATAAAAGGAAACAAAGTTACAATCATAAAATCCCAATCACAAATAAAATAAACCAACTTCTTCCTCTTAAGCAGAAATTAGAATAGAGTTCAGTAAAACAAGAAACAATAATTACAACTTATAGGAACCTTCATAACAAGATAGCATATATGGATAAACTTCACTAGCGTTGCACCCATCAACTGCAGCATATGATAAGGTGCATTTTATTACATCCAAAGCAATAATTTTTGTATCAAGCCCAACTCATTTGTCTCACGGGCCCAATTCATTTATCTCACAAGCCCTAGATTAAGGATACCCCACGATGTCTGTGGCCATGATTTTTCTTTTGCTTTCATCAACAAAACTCTAGCCCAAGCAATCCATCCTTCCCAAGACATCCTCTTGTCCCAAGGACTTCCCCACTCCAACATCAGTGTCAGCCCTCTCTCTGCCTCCTTCTCAGCCTCCTCAAATCTCCCCTTTGTCAAATAAACCTGACCCAACGCCACTCTTGGCTCCCCAACAAAAGGGTTCTTCTCAACACACCTCAACAACAACTCCTCGGCTCTGTCTATCCCTATCTTAGGCATATCACAAACAGCTTCCCAATACAAGTCCCTTGCCATTATCTGCTCTCTCGCGTCTAAAATCTTAGTGCACTCATCAAAAACTGGTGGCACCACAAGCTCTATATCCTCATCTCTGACTTGATCAACCCCAACTCCACCAGCCCTTTTCCTTTCATGTATAAAAATCTCTTCCTCTCTCCGTATCAAAGTATAAAGAGCACCCATTCGAGATATTGAATTGATCCATAGCCCTGGCTTGCCATCTCCAGGCCACAAAGTAGCAAAGTTATTCCCCAAGAACTCGAGCAGACCATCCAAGTTGTTAAATAACTCATCTTGAAAGCCAAACAGTTGATCACTGAAATCAGCCATGGTCATCAGGAGAAAAACAGCCACTACTCTTCTTGTCACCAGAACGTCCTCTCCTGTCTTTATATGCTTGACGGTGATGCCTCCAGCAGGCAAAAGAGAATTGAGTTTCTTCCTCCAGGATTCATCGTTGAAAATACCTTTGTCCTTGGCATTTTTCAGCGATATCTCAGAGAGTTTGAGGTGTTGGACGAGTTCATTATCAGAATACTTGAACAAGAGATCATCATGGATCAAGGGTTGGCGTGGAACGATACAAAATAAGTGAATCAATCTCTCAGCGGCTTCACCAACGTGGCTGCGAACGACATCGCGTCCGGTGTTGGGATCAAAGATAGCAAGATTGACATAAGAATTGGAATAAGCAGAGTGGAAGAGGCCACAAAGACAAACAGAGTCAGGAGCATTCCAGATCTTGAGGATGCGGTAGATGTCGAGCAGGTGATCGAGAAAGCTGCCATGCTTGTGCCAACACTCTCCAGCACCGACAGAACGCAAGACTGCAACTAAAGAAGGCAAATTGACGTCGATGGATTCGAGCTCACCACGAAGGAAGGGGCGAGCAGAGGCTAAAAGGGTCTGAAGGTAATTGGATTGTTGATGAGAATGTTGAGAAGGCATGGCTAGGATGAGGAAGAGGAAACAAGGAGAAAGAGCAGCACGTAAAGATACGTGACGGATTTTAATTCTTTTGCTGTGGTAGAGAGAGTGATCGTTTTCTGTTTGTTTCTATTTATTGGGAAAACAAAACGCATCGACATCCCGATTCGCGATAACCATAAAATCAAAATTACTTTATCATCATATATAAATATATATATTAACAATTTTCTTAAATAAACTCGATTTTTTTAGTTTAATATTTTTTTGAATTGAAATTTATATAAAATCGATGAGGAAGTATATAATAAATATATATTTAAATATGAATTTAATGTTTATTCAATTTATTTTTATATAAAATCAATTTTTTTAATAATCATATTAGTTCTATCTCATGGTCTCGATTTAGACAGTAATTAAAGAAAGAAAAAGATAAGAAAATACTAGAAATTAGATTTTCATTTTCCTTCAATTCTCTTAAAATTAAGAAATTTTTATATAATTTAGAGTAGAAAAGAAAGGAAAAAAAAAGGAAAATAAATGAGTAAAGAAAATTATGAAAGCTGAAGTTACAAATATAAACCAAAGCTACATAATGAGATTATAATAATAAAAATAGACTTTTTGTTAATTAAAGTGATCAAACACTAAAAATGAAAAATAATTTATTTTTATTTTGTTTTCTCTTTTATTATTTAATTTATTTTTATTTTTATTGGACAACTAAAAAACCTAATTAAACAAAGGTTAAAAGAAAAATTTTCTTTTCTTGTCTCAACCTTTGCAAAAGTGGTGGGGTGGTTGGAAGGCATCTACAAATAAAAGCAATTTCTTTATGGCCAAAGCGACAATGGAGAAATTTAATAAAAAAACACTAAAAATGTAGCGATATATGATTGGGAATTATTTAGTAGATTAAATGTATATACATGTGCATGGCAGGTACCACTATAAATGCTGCGTGGTCCTTCCTATATCATAGGTCCATGGGTTGCAGTTGATTGGGGGCTTTTATACCAGTACTCAACCATCAACATGAAGATCAAAGTCATCAATTACCAATCGAGACGTGCACTGAATTGCCGTCGAGCCATGTCACATGAAATAGAGATCTCTCTACAAATTTACTTTATAAACAAATGAAAATTAATTAAATTATTTTTTATTTTTCATTAAGTACATGTTTTTATAATTGAGTGTTAAAGAGTACATGATTGTTTAACACTAAAGGATATTTTATAGAGTAATGAAAGGTTTTGTAATGTTTTAGAATTATGTATTTGTGTTTGCGAGAATTCATAATTTTTTTAAAGCAAAATTTTTTATTATTATTATTTAACCACCAAATTAACGGATTCATCTTTTTAATGTAACACCCCTAATTTTAAATTTATTATTTTGTGAGTAAATATTAATATTTTATTTTATTTAAATTTTAAGAAATTATTTGAAATTTTTCGGATTTTAGAAATCGGGTTCGATTTTTCAAAAATATAAAACTTTGATGATTTTTAAAAATTAATTTAAAGACCACGTGGTAAAATTAAAAATATATTTGGACTCTACGAATTTTTCTGAGTTTTCTAAAACTTTTTCAAAATTTTTGAGCCTCGTTTTTTGTCCCAAGGCAGAGTAAAAATTCAATTTCGGATACCTAGAATCGAACCGGCCGAATCAAACTAGATCGGATCGAACTGATCAAATTAGACCGACCCATTTTCTTTTTCTTTTCTCTTTCGTGCACCCCCGTTGCTCTTTCTCTCTCTCCCATTTTCTCTCTCCTCTCACCTCCCCTCGCCGGCTAGCCGCCACCCAACCCTCCCCAGCTCGTTAGCGCACCTTCAGGCCTCTTCCCCACTGCCGGCCGACGCTCCAGACGGCCGAAAATGTCACGTGAAGACCCACCTGTGCTCACGCATCATTTCAGCTTCCCGGCTAAAATTCGACCGATCCGGCCACCGTTTGGGCTGGATCTTGTGTCGAAACTTATTTATACCACCAAGAACACCAAAATTCATCGAGCGGTTTGCCCAATTTTTATCCCGGAAGTTTTAGTCCATTTATACTTTTGGGCTAGATTCTCACAAACCGTAAACCCCACGAAAAAACCGAGAGTACCAGAGCCCTCCACTTGTCAAGAGCTTCGCGACAATATAAATTTCAAAATTTTCTGACACCGTTTTTCGGTGAGTCCCCTGAAATTTCGTAGTATTTTTCCGAGCACTAAATGAGTTTAAAAAATTCTATAAAAATTATGTACTAACCCCCGTATTGTAGACTTCATGTAGGTACCTTCAATTAGTGGAAATTCAACGGTTGCCCAGGTTTGTAAATATCGAGCCAGACAGACAGGCTACCGAAAAGCCTTGGAATTAGGTCGAGATTTTAGCTACCCCACTGTTGTCAGACGTTTCGAGCACGTCCCCTGGGTTAGAATCGATATAGTTAAACCCGAACCTTACTTTTTCTTAATTATCTAGTGCTTGAATGGAATTAAAAATCCATAAAATATTCGTAGTAGCTTAGAAAATTATAATTCCTTTTGCATTAGTTTAGTAATATTTCTAAGGACCGCGGGGCAAAGTTTTAGAATTTTTAGAGCTTATTTGGGTAGTTTTTGCAAAAGGGTTAATTATAAAAACTAAACTGTAATTTTACATATTGTGATTGATAACTGTTTCGATGGGCCCAGGAGGGGCTGTGTGATGTGACTGAGTTGTGAGTGTATGGTTTGTGGATATAAAAGTGAATTTTAAGCCATTTGCAGGTTGGGTAGGTTTTAGGTATAGGGGAGACTCTGCCAGATTTTCGGCACGGCTTAGGACATCTTTGGTCTTTTCTCAGTTTGTATTGAGTAAAATATATTAAATAATTGTAATAAAATTGTCAGGTGAGCCGGGATAGCTTTATTCCTCCGCCCAGCCACCACAGTGATTGCGGTTAAGTCTGTAAGTAAAATATTAATTTTAATTGTAATTTCGATATTACTATATGTTCAAGCATGCTCATGCATCACTTATATGTATATATTTATGTAGTTAAACACTAGGCATGTTTTATATTGCATTCTTAATTGATGAATTGCCATGTGTGTTATTTGTGGTAATTTGGAGCAGTATGCGTGCGTTAGCGTGCGTGTGATATGGTACTGGATATGGACAGGACGGATAGACATGGCTTGAGATCTTCGCTCGGACCCGGTCCTTCTGGATAGACACGGCTTGAGATCTTTGCTGGGACCCCATGTTTGATTTATTAAGCGAAAGTCCGGCTTGAGATCTTCGCTGGCAGATGTTAGATTAAGAGGGCTGTATAGGGGATCAGCTCCCATATATGTATTATTTGACATTATCGAGTGTGTGAGTATTCCAAATTGCCTTTTTGATGTGATTTGTATGAAAATCATGACGATGTTGCATTTTACTTCACAGGGTACATTAGCTTTAGATAGCTATAGAGATTATGGTTAAAATTGATATTTTACTCTCTGAGTCAAATGCTCACTCCTGTTCACCTTATTTTTTCAGGATACAGGAGATTTCTTGTTGAGTTCTAACCTGCCTCTCTCCCTTGTAGGTCGTCTATTAATGTCTGTAATGTTTGTATAATTCTGTTAACTCCTAGAATTTCGTATGTGTTAGAAATATTATTTGATTTGGGTCTGTAACATATTTGCCATGTTGAACCTGTAAACTTATTAAAAGCATGTATGTTGGATTGGATGAGGGAGCCGAGCTCCCATTTATTTCCATGACATTTGATTATGTGGAGGGTGAGCTGAGCTCCTCAGGTGATTATATATTGTGTTTACAGGTCGAGCGAGTCAAAAACTTCCCGTTAAATGGTCCATGTTGTAGCCGAACTTTATCCGGTTGAATTCTTGAAATTAGGCCCAAATGGGCCTTAGAGTTGGGTTGAGGAATAGTTAGGTTTACTACGGCCCTCAGGGGCTTTAGGCTAGCCCAGTTCCTAGTGCCGGTCCGGCCTATAGGTTGGATCATGACAAATGTGGTATCAGAGCTTAAGCTCCAGATTCATAGGGAAAAATTGTCTAAAGTGTTGGAAAGAGTCTAATAGGAGTCACATGCGGAATATAGGGTCCACAATCGTCTTGCATTGTTATCTTCGTTTCTAGTTTCTACTTTGTATAATTGTGTGTAAGTATGAGTCTATAGAGTTGTGTAACATGCCGTTTTGAAATTTTGTGGGCTAATGTTGCTGAATTTCAGGAAAATGCGTAGAAGTAGGAGAGCTACCACTACACCAGAACCAAATGTGCCTGACGAGGTGTCGGCACAGGATGAGGCGCCTGCCCCAAGGAGGTGGGGTAGGAGGCCTAGACCTGCTCAAGTAGAAGAGTAGCTGTCACCAATTCAGGATCAGTCTTTTATGGCTTAGGGTCCCATGGACCCAATGGCAGCTACTCTAGCTGGCTTGTAGAGAACCATTGATATGATGGCACAGTATATGGTCCACCCTCCCCAACAGCAGCAGTCCACCGCACCAAGAGGGGAACCTTACAAACAAATAATAAATTTCAAGAAGTTGGTGCCTGATACTTATGATGTGTCAAATGATGCTTATCGATTTTTAGATTCCTGCAAACAGGCAGGGATGGAGTTGCAGTTGACTGATAGGAGACTTATAGAGTGTGTGTAGCATGTCATGGGGCCTATGCCTGGACAATAGATGAATGACTATATATTGCCTCGAATGGAAGGTTTGTCACGGACCTAGTTTGTGGAACTTTTTATCAACAGGTTTGTGCCAGAAAGTTTCAGAGATCAAAAGCAGTGGGCCTTTGAGGCCTTAAGGTCACTTTACCAGTACCTATTAATGTCCGATCTATTCTGTTTCGTTTACTTTGATTTTATTCCACTTTATGGCATCTTGCCGAATTGCCGTTTACGTCAGCCTAATAGTTTGGCTATTTTCCTGACGTGTTATTCAGGCTCTCTCTCTTAAAAGAGACCCTTAAGTTGCAGTTACCTACGTTTTACCCAACCACTTACACGCTACTAGGAACTAGAAAATTTGCATTCAGAAACGACGAAGGTTAATAAAATGATAGACTGATCACTAAAGAAATAAACTCGAGAGTAACATTCTTTAAGGTTCTTTGGCACTAAATGAACTCGGAGAAAATCACATGCATAAAAAAAAAAGCAAAGAAAATGCGAAAAGTAAACGTAAACACTTAACAAAACGGCAATATGAGCTCTTACCTGTAAGGAGCCAAATCTATTGAAATGACTACGGGATGACAAATAGTAATAAGATAGCAGACTGATTAGCTTGAGGGCTGATGTTAGAATCAAGGGTGCTTAGCTAAAATGCAATCAGATTAAGATAAAAACCGAGTGAAATGAAATTGAGCTTGGATAATGGGAATGAAGACAGAGATAATAAAAGGCTGAAAGTGAGAGTGTGACCAGATAATGACCAAACTGAAAATGTAGAGTTTCAGTATTCAGAATCCTTTTCAAGAAAACACTTCAGAAAACTAGTTTCAAAAGTCTTTCTAATCAAAACTTCAAAGTAGCAGAATAACAAACTGAATCGAGTTTCAGAGTTCTTCCGCTATAATAACTACCTCTCTTTTTTGCCCGTCCTTTGAACAGTATTTCATGCAGGTATTTATAGGAATCGGGTGCTCCCCATGAAGGGTCAGGATTTATTTTGAGGGAGATGGAGGGTCAAGATTTCGAAGGACATGATCGGATGTTCAGGAATTAAAGAGAATCAAAATGAATGGCTGAGATCACTCTTCAGAATATTTGTCCTTTTCTTCTTTCAATCTGACGGTCGCAAATCTTCTTGTCCGGAACGATCTGAGGGCTAAGAGCGAAGGACGCTGGTATTGTCGTCTTCTCTCTTGATCCAAGGGTTCCGGGTTTGTCCTTACCAGTGAGATCAACGGTGGGGATTGGGATGTCAGGTGTCATGACATACCACAGCACTGTCGGCATTGCAAAGCGATTCTTAGGCGTGCGGTGGAGATCTTGCTCAACGCTTTAACTACCTCGGCTCTGATTCTGACGACGGTTATTTGGGATTTGTCTTATTCTCTTTGTCTTCCGATCCCTCCCCCTTCTCGATCTTCTTGAAACGCTCCTATTCCGATCTCTCATGCTGATCTCCCATCCTCCGATCTCTATTATTCCGATCCCTTAATCAGCCTCGATGCAGTGAAGCATTAATTTCCTCGATTCGAAGCGTCGCCGTTTTACCTTCGATAATAAATGCCCGTTTTCCCCTATATATACCCCAGACGAAAGAGACTTCCCTTCATCCTATTTCCTCTCTTCCTTCTTACTTCCCAGTTCTAGCTGCTCCGGCGGAAGTTCCGGCTACAACTGTGGCTTTGATCCTTTTCCGATGGACTTCCTTACTCCTCGACTGAAAATTTACGACCTTGGTGATCGCATAACCTTGTCTGATGATGGTGAGGGAACTGGATCAATTGACCGATCTGGATTGCGGACCTCGACTCTGCCGATCTCGAGTCGCTCAACTGAGTTTATTCGGCTTCTCATCACAATGGGTGTTCCGACAGCGGTTTCCCTCCACATTGGGTGTTCCGACAGCAGGTAAAGCTCCGATCGGCGACACCCTGTGGATCAGTCACAATGTTGGCTATTGACATAGGCATCTTTAGATATGATGTTCCGCTGATCTTTAGAGGTCGGCCTTTTAATGTAATCAGATGTAATCCGATCTTGAGATCGCCCAAATGATGTAATCTGATTTTTGGAAATGTACTCCGATCTCTTGAGATCGCCCAAATGATGTAATCCGATCTTTTGGAAATAAAGATTTTATTTTGTCAATTATTATCTTATTAATTATTTTCCGAGCTCTAATATGATTATCCGATCTGTAATTTGGAACACCTGGATCTACCGCTCTATAATTAACCGATCTCTTTATGGAATCTTGGGAATATTCGTGAGACGTGTCAGAACAGCTGGCGAGTCCCGCTAACCGATGCGCTGCCTGGAACCTCGTGAGCATTAAATGCTCGGACGAGTATAAATAGGGGTGGGGGGTTAGCCATTTGCTCCTGTATGTCATTTTCAATCTCTCGCTCACAACCTCAAAGTTCTCTCGTTTGCTCAAGTTCTTCCGACGCCGATCAGACTCCGGTAAGGGCTTTGATCTTCTTTTTAGCTTAAGTTCTTTATTTCCTTTGAAAATGAGTGGTGCCGAGGGTCAAAGAGCGGCGAGTCCTCCTTCCATTCAGTTCTCGTGGTCGTCTGACGAAGAAGAGGTGGTCGGGCCAAGCGCGCAAACAGAACCTCCTAGGGTCTCCGTTCCAGCTCGGGGGCGGATCGGACCATCAAGGCACGTACCTTCTTCAGGGAGGGAGAATCTCCCTATGGACGAGCTGCCATCGATCTTGCAAGAGTCCGATCTGCAATCGTTCAGCCAGGAGTACAATATTCGTCCGATTAAATGCGAACTTATCCAGTGTCACGGCGATCACCGAGCCGATCACTTCTTTGAAGAGAATGACCTGGTTATGGTATACGAGGAACAGTTAAAGGCCGGTCTTCGGTTCTCTCTGGATGACTTCTTCAAGGAGGTCCTAAAACTTCACCGGGTGTGCATTGCTCAAGTTCACCCTAACTCGTGGTGGATCTTAGTAGCCTTCCGAGGTCTATGCCGAGCTAAGGGAATCAGACCTACGGCTAAGGTGTTCGCCGAACTGCACAGGCTAACTTGCCGAAAGGACGACGAGCACTAGTTCTTTTAGGCGAAGCCTCATTGCGGGCTCTTCACCGATCTGCCCTCCTCCCTTAAAAATTGGAAGAACCGCTTCTTCATTCTGAGGAGCAAAAATTCGACCTGCTTTGAGGACTTCCCCCGCAGCTGGTGGCACCAGGGGCCCTTGCTTCCGAAGCGCATTAACCTGAACCAGGAGGAAAGCTTAATAGTGATGGATCTGAAGAATCAGGCTGCCACTCAAAAGTATTCCTGTTTAGATGCGGTGACCGCCGAGCTACGCCATTGGACCATACAGCTGCTCACCGGCCAAGATCGCGAACTTTCGCTCCCTGACCTCGGCACTGGTATTTTCTACATCTCAGATCTCAGGACCTTAGCGATCTCACTGACCTCTTCTTTGTGCAGGTATGGCGGGTGATGAGGGTTCTAGGAAGCGGAAGAAAGAAAGAGAGATCTCCCGGAAAGTAAAAGAGATGAAGCGTTCGGAAATGCTTCGAACTCCCGGCCATGAACCAGGGGAGACGCAAGGAGCCCCGTCACGACCTTCGGGGCCGCCGATCACTGAAGCTGTCCGATCTCTCCTCAACAGGAAGAGCCGGCTCCACCCCCTCCAGTTGCTCCAAGCACAGAAAGGGGTCCTTCTCAATCTTCTGTGAGAGCCTCTTCTCGTGGCGCTCAAACGTTGATCGAGTCCCTGAAGAATAACCGGACTGTTCGGGAGAACCCCGGTTTTGCCAAAGTCTTGGGGTCTTCCATCTGCCTTCGGGAGGATCGGGACAGGCTATCCCCGGACAGCCTTGACGATATCTTGACTCGCTCCATGAGCCTGAACGTGGAGTGCCTGGTGAACCAAACCATAGTTCGGGAAAAGGCTCATCGCCTGGGCAAGGAGGTCGAGAAGAAGAATCAGGAAATGGCTTCCCTCCGATCCCAACTCGCATCCGCTCAGGATTACATATCTCAAGTTGAGGGGCGGGTGAAGTTCTATGAAGACAAGCTGGCGGAACAGAATCATGTTCTGGCTGAAAGGGATCGTGCTCTCGGGGAATCCAAGCGCTCTGGGCCAACGAAGCTTCTCAGGTCGCCCAACTTATCGAGGAGCTTAAGGCGAAAGACGAAGAAATGGTGACAGGGATAGCTGGTGCCTATGTGAATGCTCACAAGGACCTCTTGGCCGAACTCGAGCGTTACCTAAGAGGACTTCTCTTGGATGGCCGACCTGGCTCCCGGGGGCGAGGGTGAGGATAGTGAAGAGGAGGGAGAGGATGAGAAAAATGTAGATCAGGCTGGGGGTGATCCCCCAGCCGAATAACTTGTACAAATTTTGCAATGAAATGAAATAGAATGCCTTTTTGTTTGATGAATGGTTGTGATCGGAAAATTTCTAAACACTTGATTGTCTGAGTATATTGAAACAACTGAAAACTATTATTATCCTAAGTGTGAGAGATCGGAAAATACAACACGCATGAGATTGCTAAACGGAACTTAATTGAAAATTTTGGCTTGAACATCTAAGATCGGGATCTTCATTAAACCGGATTAGAACCTTAGCTTGGTTATTTCTAAACTTTTAAAAGAGTGGTCGATCATAAATATTGGCAGCAAGGTTCTGGTGTTAATTCAATCTTGTCTGACAAGAGAGATCGAGAATATAGTTAACTGGTCAGGATATTCGACACTTGGCTTGAGAGATCGGTGAATGATTTGAGAGACCGGTAAGGCTTTAACGGATACGAGAGCTTAGCATTGACTCAACTCTCTGTGAAGAGAGATCGGAACTGTGATTAGATGGCAAGGAGAGACTTAGTGCTAGGGATCGGTTTCGAAGTTTGTTGATTCTGGGGATCGGCCAAAATATGGTGTCGACAGCTGCCCCTTTTTACATAATTTTTATCAAAGGGAAAAGAATTTCCCGTGTAAGAACTATGTAAAGATTCAGACCCATATTTTGGACGATTAAGTGCTCGAAGTTAGGGAACTAAAGCATACCTAAATCAGTGACCTAGAGATAGGCAACAGAAGTTAAAAGACTAGAAAATTAAAATCAACTTGGATCAAGGAACCAGAGGTCGACAACAGGAAATGTAAATTGCTAGAAATTAAAATCGACTTAGATCAAGGAACCAGAGGTCGACAACAAGAAATTTAAATGCAGGAAATTAAAATCAACTTAGATCAAGGAACCAGAGGTTGATAACAGGAAATTTAAATGCGGGAAATTAAAATCAACTTAGATCAAGGAACCAGAGGTTGATAGCAGGAAATTTAAATTGCAGGAAATTAAAATCAACTTAGATCAAGGAACCAGAGGTTGATAACAGAAAATTTAAATTGCAGGAAATTAAAATCAACTTAGATCAAGGAACCAGAGGTTGATAGCAGGAAATTTAAATTGCAGGAAATTAAAATCAAGTTAGATCAAGGAACCAGAGGTTGATAACATAAAATTTAAATTGCAGGAAATTAAAATCAACTTAGATCAAGGAACCAGAGGTTGATAACAGAAAATTTAAATTGCAGGAAATTAAAATCAACTTAGATCAAGGAACCAGAGGTTGATAACAGAAAATTTAAATTGTAGGAAATTAAAATCGACTTAGATCAAGGAACCAGAGGTCGACAACAAGAAATTTAAATGCAGGAAATTAAAATCAACTTAGATCAAGAAACCAGAGGTTGATAACAGGAAATGTAAATTGCTAGAAATTAAAATCGACTTAGATCAAGGAACCAGAGGTCGATAATAAGAAATTTAAATGCAGGAAATTAAAATCAACTTAGATCAAGGAACCAGAGGTTGATAACAGGAAATTTAAATACGGGAAATTAAAATCAACTTAGATCAAGGAACCAGAGGTTGATAACAGAAAATTTAAATTGCAGGAAATTAAAATCAACTTAGATCAAGGAACCAGAGATTGATAACAGAAAATTTAAATTGCAGGAAATTAAAATCGAGGAACCAGAGGTCGACAACAAGAAATTTAAATGTAGGAAATTAAAATCAACTTAGATCAAGGAACCAGAGGTTGATAACAGGAAATGTAAATTGCTAGAAATTAAAATCGACTTAGATCAAGAAACCAGAGGTCGATAACAGAAAATTTAAATTGCAGGAAATTAAAATCGACTTAGCTCAAGGAACCAGAGGTCAACAACAAGAAATTTAAATGCGGGAAATTAAAATCAACTTAGATCAAGGAACCAGAGGTTGATAGCAGGAAATTTAAATTGCAGGAAATTAAAATCAACTTAGATCAAGGAACCAGAGGTTGATAACAGAAAATTTAAATTGCAGGAAATTAAAATCGACTTAGATCAAGGAACCAGAGGTCGATAACAGGAAATGTAAATTGCAAGAAATTAAAATCAACTTAGATCAAGGAACCAGAGGTTGATAACAGGAAATGTAAATTGCAAGAAATTAAAACTGGCAGGAAATTTAAATTGCACTCACAAAGCAAATCTAATCCGGACACAAGAAGTTCTTCCCCAATGAAGTGTACTTAACAGAATCCCGAAGACCAATGACGAATGGAGGACGAGTTGCAAGACTTGACCTATGGCCTTGTTTCTTGAAATGCCCCATTTTGTTTTTCAGATTTTCTCCCGAAAAGCACCCTCGCGGGTCTTTACTTCCCCTTCGTCTATATGACCAGAAGCGCCTTTCCAGGTTTTCACCTCTAGTTTTTTTTTTTTTTTTTTTTTTTTTTTTTTACATTCCCTGCAAATCTCATAGTAAAGTACGTGAGGTTATCAATTGTCAAATCTTAATCTTATGGCAAAAATTTTAACTGATTAAATAGCGCATTAAATAACGAGATTGCAGAAGGATAAATATAAGGGAAAGATAGAAACATGGGGAATGAAGTGTGATTTTATTACGGTTTAATATAAACAAAGAAGAAGTTTCAAAGAAGAAGGGTACAAGGATAGATCTCACATATTCCCTGTGGCTGATTTTGAAATCCCTTAAATGCCATTATTTCAAGTTCTCTGAAGCCTCATGCCGTGACAGTTTCCTCTGCATCCTGGTTTCATGCCCCCCATTCCTTATTTCTCCCTTTTTGTTCTCGGGATGCCCTTTCGGGTTTTCACCCCTAGGTTTTTTTTTTTTTTTTAACTCACTTTTCGGGACACCCTTTCGGGTTTTCATCCTTCACTCGTTTTACAGAAAGCGCCCCTTCGGGGTTTTCGCCTTCTTTCACATATTTTGCTAGGAGCGCCCTTTCGGGTTTTCACTCCTACCCCTTTTTTTTTTTTTTTTTTTCTGACGGTGTCAGCATTCACAGGTCTCGGAAACTCTTCACCGTCCATGTGGGTCAAGATCAAGGCTCCTCCAGAAAATGCCTTCTTAACTACATAGGGCCCCTCGTAGGTTGGTGACCATTTGCCCCGGGGATCATTTTGATTCGGCAGTACTTTCTTCAGAACTAAGTCCCCGGGTTGGAATTCGCGCGGGCGAACATTTTTGTCAAATGCTCTAGCCATTCTCATCTGGTATAACTGTCCATGACATGCTGCTGCTAACCTTTTCTCATCAAGCAAGTTTAACTGATCCAACCTTGACTGGATCCATTCTGACTCATCAATTCCTGACTCCTTCAGAATCCTTAGGGAAGGAATTTCAACTTCAATCGGCAATACTGCTTCCATGCCGTAAACCAGCGAGTATGGAGTTGCCCCGGTTGAGGTTCTCACGGAAGTTCGGTATGCGTGGAGAGCGTAAGGAAGCATATCATGCCAATCCCTATACGTGACCGTCATTTTCCGGATTATCCTCTTGAGGTTTTTGTTTGCAGCTTCCACCGCTCCATTCATCTGGGGACGGTATGGGGAGGAATTGAGGTGTCGGATTTTGTATTGATCACACAATTTCAATCCTCGGACCATTGATTTTTAGCATGATCAGTGACGATGTCATTAGGGAGGCCATGCCGGCAGATAATATTGCTTCTGAGAAATCTGAGAAACGTATTCTGTGTGATGTGCGCATAGGATGTCGCCTCGACCCACTTGGAGAAATAGTCGATGGCCACAAGGATGAATCTGTGCCCATTTGATGCCTTGGGATTTATGGGACCAATCACATCGATGCCCCACATTGCGAAAGGCCATGGTGAGACGAGGTTGAACAACTTGTGAGGTGGCACATTGATTGGATCAGCATAGATTTGACACTTATGGCATTTTCGGAAATACTCGACGCAATCCTTTTCCATTGTGGTCCAAAAATACCCACGTCGCATGATTTGCTTAGCCATCATGTGCCCATTGGCATGGGTTGCACAATTTCCCTCATGAGTCTCAAAAAGGATTTTCTTCACCTCCTTTGCATCCACACATCTCAATAATTCGCCGTTGGAGCTCCTCTTGTATAGGGTTTCTCCACTGGGGAAGTATCCCAATGCTAATCTTCGAATCATCTTCTTTTCATTCTTGCTTGCCCCCAAAGGGAATTCTCTAGTTCTACAGTAGACCAGGATGTCATGATACCAAGGCTTTCTATCGGGCTCTTCTTCAATCATGAAGCAATGTGCTGGCTCACTTCTTGCTTTAATCTTCAATGTCTGAATCGTCTGACCCTCTTCGATTTGAGCCATAACAGCTAGAGTAGCTAAGGCATCAGCAAATTGATTCTTGTCCCTACTAAGGTGAGTGAAGGAGATTTCTTCGAATTTCTTGATCAGCTCCAATAGGTACTTCTGATACGGATTAGCTTGGGATCCTTGGTTTGCCATTCTCCCTTGACTTGATAAATAATCGTTTGAGTCTCCGTATACCTCCGGCTTCACGATTTTCATTTCGATGGCAGCTGTAGACCCATCACACAAGCTTCATATTCGCGACGTTGTTGGTGCAACAAATCTCAACTTAACGGCTATCGGAAGTGCTTTCCATCCGGGATATCAATACGACTCTAATTCCATTCCGGACAAATTGATGACTCAGTCAAATACATTTCCCATACATCGGTGGCTCCTCTTCTTCACATCCACTTCATTAATATGCTCATCGGGAACTCAAAATCGAGCTTCATAATCACGGATAGGATTTTTACGCTAGGAGGTCGAGAATCACACTACCTTTCACCGCTTTCCGGGTCATATAGACTATGTCATATTGGGAGAGTATAACCTGCCATTTGGCTATCCTTCCTGGCACGAATGGACTTTCGAATACATATTTGATAGGATCCATCCTGGAGATGAGCCATGTCTGGTGATTCAACATGTAGTGCTTGAGGCGATTTCTTTGTCTGTGCTAACGCGGCAAGACGTCTTTTCTAAGAAAGAGTACCTTGACTCACAATCATTGAACTTCTTACTTAGGTAATATATAGCCCTTTCCTTTCGTCCGGTATCATCATGTTGTCCCAAAACACATCCCATCGAGTTCTGCTGGACTGCCATATACAAGATAAGAGGCCTTCCTGCCACGGGTGGGACCAATACTGGTGGTCTTGACAAGTATTGCTTGATCGTCTCAAAAGCCTCTTGACAAACTGAATCCCATTGGGTGGAGTTGTTCTTCCGGAGTAGCCTGAAAATTGGCTCAGCTTTGGCAGTGAGATTGGAAATAAATCTCAAAATGTAGTTCAACTTTCCCAGAAAACTGCGCACCTCCCTTTCTGTTCTTGGGGATGGCATCTCTTGAATAGCTCGAACCTTGTCTGGATCAACCTCTATTCCCCTCTCACTTACTATGAATCCCAACAACTTTCCCGATCTAGCTCCGAATATGCATTTGGCAGGGTTTAGTTTCAACTGATATTTCCTGAGTCTTTCAAATACTTTCCTCAGCACCTGTACATGGCTTTCTTCTCCTCGGGATTTGATGATCATATCATCCACATATACTTCCACCTCTTTATGCATCATATCGTGGAATAATGTGACCATTGCACGCTGGTAGGTAGCACCAGCATTCTTCAACCAAAAAGGCATGACCCGATAGCAAAATACTCCCCATTGAGTGATGAAAGCAGTTTTATCCTTATCTTTCTCGTCAATCGGGATCTGATTGTACCCTGATGCCCCATCAATACACGAACACCTGCCTAATCTCGCAGCATTGTCAACTAACACATCAAAGTGAGGGAGAGGGAAATCGTCTTTCAAGCTCGCTTTATTGAGATCCCTGTAATCGATGCACATCCGAACTCTCTCGTCCTTCTTCATTACCGGGACCACATTAGCTATCCATTGGGGATATTTGACCACTTCCAGGAACCCAGCGTCATACTATTTCTTAACTTCATCCCGAACTTTGAGCAGTGTGTCGGGATTCATTCTCCTTAACTTCTGCTTTACCGGGACTGTCCCTGGAATTAGGGGAATTTTGTGCGTCACTATCTGGGGGTCCAAACCCACCATATCATCATAGCTCCAGGAAAATACGTCGAGAAATTCTTTAAGCAGACTGATCATATCTCCCAATTCTTCACTCTCCACTACCTTGAGTTCCCTTTTTACTTCTTCTGTGCCTAAATTTATGGTACACGTTTCGTCTCCACAAGGTACGTGGGAGGGCTCATCCTTGTCACTGTCTTCTTGTGTAGGGTCTTCCTCAGAATCATTTGAAGTAATGGCAGTTATGGGGATTTCAAAATTAACCAGAGGAATCTCTGAATCTATCGGATTATTAGGTGTTAATTGATTAATGGTCCTGAATGAAAAAAAATGTATTATAAGGATGGAATTCAAAAGAAAGAGAGAATTAGATTTAAAATGCGCTATTAATTCATTAACGTTTGTGCCATAAGAAAAGGTTCATTTACAGTATTACACTTGTCACCATGGACAAAATGATCAAGTGTAGATAACCAAAGGTACTTTACTCGAAATTGAGTACAGGGATGTCCTCGGTTGTCCAGTTGTTCAGCTCTTGTCCCTCAGTCATTGGCGAGACTAGGGCCTCATACAAGGAATCCAGTTGGATGACATCTATGGATGGATCATCGGGTGATTCTTCTGTATTTGCCGGATGCTGAATGACCGGTTTAGTGAAGATCTCCGTAATCCTCAGGACTACTTTCATCTTTCCCATTTTCCGATCGAACCTTTGATCCCGGAGCATTTTCCTCATCCAGAAATGCCCATCCATAAGGGCATCTTCCTCATAACCCAAACCGCAGCGGCCTACCTTCTGGATAGTTGATATGGGTTCAACGATTCCCTGTAATGTGGCGCCTAGGCCTTTGCCTTCTTCGTACCCACTCCTTGTCATTATTTTGGCTACCATAGCCATAGCCCCCCCATTTTCTGAGATGGTTTCTTGTAACTCGAGGGCTTGGAAGGAGCTTTCTAATGACTCCTCAGCTGCCTCCACATAGGGAAGTGATTGCGGCTTGGTGACTAGCAAGGCCTCCTCTCCTTTTACTGTGATGATTTTGCCGTCCATGATGTATTTTATTTTTACAGTGCGAGTTGAGGGAACGGCGTTCGCAGAATGGATCCAAGGCCTCCCCAGTAGCATAGTATAGGCAGGCTCAATGTTCATCACCTGGAATGTGACGTTGAAAGTGCATGCGCCAATCTGAAGCGGCAAGTCGATATCTCCCAACACTTCTCTTCTGGTACCGTCAAAGGCTCTTACCACCATAGCACTTTGACGTATGTCCGATTGGACAACTGGCAACCTAGCTAAGGTAGCGCTAGGGAGTACATTGAGAGCTGACCCGTTATCAATAAGTACCTTAGCTACTATACAACCCTTACACTTCACTGTTACATGCAGAGCTTTAGTGTGCCTTAAACCCGCAGGATCTATCTCATCCTCCGAGAAAGTGACAAAACTGGATGCCTGGATTTGCCCCACTATCTTTTCAAATTGCCCCGGTGTGATGTCGGGGCTCACAAAGGCCTGATCCAGAATTCTCTGCAGGGCTTGACGGTGCACCTCTGAGCTCAAGATCAGTGACAGCAGTGAAATCCGTGCAGGCGTCTTCCTCAACTGTTCCACCACATCATACTCACTTTGTTTCATTATTTGGAGTAACAACTCCTCCTCTTCTTTATGCTCAGCAGGCTCTGCTTCCTCTGTCTTCTCAACCTCCTCTTCGGTGTTCTTCAGTGACTCTCCCATTTTTACTTTCCCTTTTCTCTTTTTTTTTTCTTCGTTACTGTAACACCTCCCACTTCGAGTTATGAACTCGACCTCTTGCTCAAGGGAGGAGGGCTTTGTGGCAGTGATGGGTTGGGGATTGATCTGGGGAGTAGCACTGGTGGTAGGTCCAGCATAAGTCATCTAAAAGTGTGCATGAGGAGTGAAACATGGCTTAGGAGGTGCCGGAGGTGAAGCAACGCTAGGAGCCGGTGTACTGCTTGACGCTCCTTGAGTGAAGACTTGGAAATTGTAGTTCCAAGGTATGGCGTGGGAGTTGGTAACAGGGAGCTGAGATGGGGCTCGGATAACCGTCACTGGTGGTGAGGCTACTGGGGGTGAGAAAGTGATTCTGGGTTTAGGGGTGGGAGCATTTTGGCTATATCTAGTGGTATTCACTCCCTCTTCCATCTTCGACCTTGTCTGGCATCTCAGAACCTTGAGAGACAATAAGTTCCGTACCTCTTGCCTGAATCCCTCACAGCCCTGCAGCTCGTGATCAGCTGCCCCTCCATGATAAGGACACCCCGTACTCTCTTCCAATCCCGCTACCTGAGGGCAAAGGTAGCCTTCCCTCATTGCCAGAGCAAAAATTTCCTTAAAGTAAGGAACCAGCTTGTCTACTTCCAGCGTTGATCCTCCTTCATCAGGCTCTATCATATTTACACCACTGCCTGCATTATGGTTAGGCAGTGGGTTTGAGGTAACATTGGGGAGGGAACCATTTCCCTCAATCTTCAACCACCCGTTTCTGATTAAAGCGTGCACTCTCCCCCTGAGTGCCCCACAGTTATCGGTTGAGTGCCCTTGTGCCCCTCCATGGTACTCACAACGGGCAGTAGCATCATACCACCTGGGGTATGGTGGCTGGATCGGGTCTAGGGGAACTGGTACAATTTGGTTTATACCGACAAGGTATCGGTATATTTCACTGAGTGGGAGGGGAAGAGGTGGATCAGGGTTTTTTGGGGGTCTTGGGTTGTTTTGTGGTGGCCTTGGTTGAGCAGGAGGAGGAGGTGGTCTTGGTTGGTAATTTGTAGGTGAAGGGTATTGTGGGCGTGGGTGTGGATAATTAGGGGAAGGAGGTGGAATGTTGGCGACTGTTTGGCCATGAGGGGGAGGATATGGCCGATAATTGTTTTGAGGTAGTGGAGAGTAATTATTCTGCCGGGTCACTGAATGGACATCACCCTCCTTTTTCTTGCCAAAATTGGCAGTTTTCTTTGCGGGGTTCTCAGCCAACTCCTGTAATCGTCCCATTCTTAGGTTGGCCTCTATTCTTTCACCAGCCTGTATGATGTCAGAGAAGCTGTTGGAAGTGTTCCCAATCATCAAGTTGAAGTAAGGGGCCTTCAAAGTTTCGATGAACAGAGAGCATAGCTCATTGTCGGTCACCGGGGGATGCACTTCTGCCGCCTTTTCTCTCCATCTCTGGGCATATTCCTTGAAGCTTTCTCTGTCTTTCTGTACCAGGTTCTGGTGGTCCCTTCTTGTGGGGGCCACATCGCAGTTAAATTTATACTGCTTTAAGAAGGCATCAGCTAAATCCTTCCAGGAGCGCAGTTTGCTCCTGTCCAACTGGATACACCACCTCAAAGCTGCCCCTGAGAGGCTCTCATGAAAGAAGTGGACCAGCAGTCTATCGTCCTCTGTCAGAGCAGACATCTTGGTGATATAGGTGGCCAAGTGAATGCGAGGATCTAAATTCCCTATGTACTTGTCGAAATCAGGGACCTTGAACTTGGGAGGCACCACCACATCGGGAACCAACCTAAGCGATGCCACGTCGACTGAACCATACATATTCAGCCCTTCAATTGCTCTCAATCTCTCCTCTAGAGCATATAGTTTCTCACTTTCTTTTGTCTTATTTTCTCCTCCCACTGCATGGAATACTCCCCCAGTTGGGGGATGAGGGGTGAAGTGAATGGGAGGGATTATATTTGAAGGGTATGGGTCGGTGTTCGGAACGGTTGGGTAATGAGAGTAAGGTAGGTCATTATTTGTGGTAACCGGATTGACAGTGATTGTCGGGTCCGGGATGGGAGACTGAAAGGTAAAAGAAGTTGAAGCTTGGTGAGGATCATTTGTTGTAGGAGGTGGAGGAGGTAGTGGTAGGCTAGGCTCTGCTGTGGGTTTATTCTGGGACATTTCCCTCATTAGTCTCATAAGTTCTGAGACCTGATCTTTCAATTCGGAAACTTGCCCCTGTAGGTTCTGTACTTGTTCCTGATCTTCCATTATCTTCTTTGTCCGAGATCTTGTTAAGTACACTCGTTTGGGCTGAACCGTGTGCTTAGTCAGACTTGCCTTGTTTGAAGCAATATTGATTTCCTGTAAGGAGTAAAAAAGGAAATTTTAAATGTACTTTGAATTTTGCAAAGAAACTAAAAGTCCTGGTCCGAACGAAGGATCTGATGGCATTTGAAAGCCGAGTTGAAATCAGTAAAGGATAATCGCATCAATTTTATCATGGCATCGTTCGATAGTCTGACTGTGAATGACTGGATTGAATGCGTATTTATGATACCTGTCCATATAGCGCATTCAATTTTTCACATAACCCTAGCGAGGGAGTTCCTACGGGAGTCATATTATTCATTCACAAATTTACTAAACAATGGTCCAGAAATCATTTCATTAACTGAATAATTTGTACATCGTATCCTCTACATTGGCCTAGGCTCTGGAAGGTTTTTTATAATAAGATGACATCTTCTGAGATACTCATATAACCTTTCTTCTTGCTTGGCAGGGTCGAATGCTTTGAGAGCATACTCAGATTCAGGTAATAGTTCTCGTTTTCCCTGTGCTATCGTTCTCTCCAGCTGGTCAACATTCTCTTTCAGTCCTTGATAGAGAGCAGCTTGTTTTTCTCTCTTTCCTTTCCTTAGCACACTCTTTCAAGATATCATTGATGAGTAGTGCCTGTTCTTTTAATTCGAGCTTCTTCTTTTTGTTTTCCTGTTTATATTCTTCAATGAGCACCTCTTGGTATTTCATCTTTTCCTGAAGCTTACTATTCTGCACTTTTACTTCTTTTACCTCAGTTTGGAGAGAGTCTTTTTCCTTTTCCCACTGTTCCTCTTGCTCTTCGAACCCCATCCTTACGGCCCTTGCCTCTTCCTTGAGCCTTCTCACTTTTCTTTTAAGTTTCTGCTGTTGGTCCTCCAACTGTTTTATTTGTTCTTGCAGTTGCGAGTTCTCGGTGTTTGCTTTTTATAGTGAGTCTAGCAGACGATTATCGGCTTCTTCTAATAGGGTGTTTTGGCGAGGGTTGCTGTCCTCGAATTCTGTAGTTGAGTGTTCTCGGTCCCTGTCAACTCTCCATTTAAGATAATCGCCCGAGGCACTTGGGCCTTTAGGCGATCTCTCCATCAGAGTAATGTTTTCCCAAGACTTGCGAGCCATTTTCAACCCTTCCTCTTCCTTGAGCTCATGGTAGAAATGACCTTGGTGATATTCTTCAATGTCGATTCTGGTCTGTGTTGAGCCAAACTGCCTCATTGCTAATGCCGGAGTGTAACTTGTGTACCCGGTTACTCCGATTAAGGATACCGATTGATTACCTCTCGTACCGATCAAAACGGGTTGGCCTGGCATCCACAGCTTCCTCCAACAGTAATCATGGCTATTGAAACTCAAAATCCGTTCCCACTACTGCTGTTCATTCTTCTGACCGACATTAACCGGTCATCTTTTCGATGGGAGGCTGGTCAAGGTACCAAGTTAATCCCTTTGTCTCCACAGGACAGATGTGACTGATAATCCAGAGGTATAGCAATTGAGAACAACACTTAATGGACCCTTTCCCCTGTTGTCTGCAGTAGGTTAGGGTTAACAATGTTTCCGCAAGAATTGTCGGTATCGAATTGATCTCCTGCCTTTCTACCGCCTAGAATACTTCCACCGTGCTGCAGATTATGATTCCTAATGGTCCTGGGAACAAAATCAGGCCATAGATTCCCAATGCGAGTGTTACTGAAGCTTTATCCCATTGTTTCTCTTGGAGGAATTGATCTAACCGCTTCTCGAGGTAGGTCCAATACCATCCATGCGTGTTCCCTTTGACAGTTTCTTTTGACTTTGCCTCCTCCGAAGGGATGCCCAACAAATGTGTTAATCGTTTCCAGGTCTGCCTATGCTCAAGGTGTAGGTAGATCCGATTCTGTGTTGAATAAGGAATCCCTAATAATGCCTGATATTCTTCCATAGTGGGAACTGTATCAATATCATTGAAAGAGAATACCCCGTACTTAGGGTTCCAAACCGACAACATAGCTTTTAACGCCGAGATTTGGACCTTGACTCGCATTAAGGTTGCAATCCTCCCGTATTTCTCTTCAAATCGTGCCTTAACCTGATCGGGGAGCGACCTCCATCCTTTAGACAGACCCTCAAGACCGTTCATTCTGACCTCTATTTTATTCAGATCTAATGAAGGTAGTAAGCTAGCATGTGCCTTGGAAACATCTTTTTGTGGGGGTACTGGAGTATGAATCGATTTGGACCAAAGTTTAGCATTCTGAACTTCTTCTGCTGACTGACTCGAGGATGCCATGATAAATATGATGCCTATCCTTTTACAGACTCTTGATTTGGTAATTCCTGCGGGAAAACTCGTTAGCAAGATAAATTAGGGTAATTTTGAATCATACTGTTGACAGGGTGACACGTACACATTTATCAAAGTAGGAAAATGTGTAGGTGTTTTAGTAGAATTCAAGATTACCCTCACAAAAATGAACAAAAGGAAATTAAAGCAGAAAAGGATAAGAGTAAGTATGCCCCTTTTGTCCTATAATAGGGAGACTCCTGATATCGGACGAGCGCTACCTATTTGGATAGTTCTACCTTACAAGGTAGCTTACTACGGCTTTCAGCTATCGTGATAGTTTAGCTTAGGATCTAATTTTCTAAAAGCCACAGGTTCCCAAATTGCCCCTACTGTAAATAGTAGAGCCCCATTCTATAACCATGATATTATCGGGAAAATTCTACGAGTATCAGAGTGGATAGAACAAGTTTCAATTTGAGCAGAAGCCTTCACGGATACTAACGGGGTAAAACCCACGGGTACCGCTACATGACCCCCTCCTATTTTCCTAAAAGGGTAAGAAAGCCCGGGTATAGGGCCAACGTGTGTGAGGACATCGTGTGAGTGTTCAGTGTGTGAAGGGACACCTTTACCTCTTCCCAATATAGGGGGATTTTTCTTTTTCTATTTCGTTTTTTTCAAACAATAAGCGCTGTAGGGAATAAAACAAGCAAAACAAGTAAAACAGTTAGCGGAATAACAATAATTAACGTATAAAATATTGCCGAATGAGCCCACTATAATTTGATCGGAAATAGAATTAAACCGACTTTTGGACCTCTAGACCGAGGTTAAGTCAGTGATTTCCCCAGTGGAGTCGCCAAGCTGTCGCAAGGGATTTTGCGGTCGCCTGAACGAACCCTCACCGAAGTGGGAAAGAGTGAGGAGTCGCCACCTTAGTTTTGAGGGAAACTAAAGAAAACCATTTGTGAAGATAAATTGAAATAAAACCACTTCAAGATAGATATTCTAGGTTCGGGGTCCGTAAACGGGTAGGGAAGGTGTTAGGCACCCCACCTCGTCCCTTGATAAGGGTAAATAGATTTAATTTTGCATTAGTTAGGAGGGCTTGAATGGATATGTTAATCCTTTTGACTAAAGGAACATTTGATTTTTCACTAAATTTAGATCACCCAGATACATAAGTAAATGAGACAACCTTAGTGAATTGACGTCGCACATCATTTTTGGTTTTGGGTTTGTTTTTGCGTGTAGGTTAAAATTAGGTGTAAGAATCGGATAAGAACTCTCCTCCGATCTCTCTTAAATTCTGAGAGGAGATCGGATAAGAATCCTCCTCCGGTCTCTTTTGGGGTATTTAAAATTTAGGATTGAGGATCGGATAAGAACTCTCCTCCGATCTCTTCTAAGTATTCATTAAAATTTTAGCTCAGGAATCGGATAAGAATTTTCCTCCAATTTCTATTTAATGTTTATTAAAATTTTGAGTTGAGACCGGATAAGAACTCTCCTCCGATCTCTATTTAATATTTATTAAAATTTTGAGTTGAGACTGGATAAGAAATCTCCTCCGATCTCTATTAAGTATTTATTTTAAATTTTGAGTTGAGAATCGGATAAGAACTCTCTTCCGATCTCTATTAAGTATTTATTTAAATTTTGATTTGAGACCGGATAAGAACTCTCCTCCGATCTCTATTTAATTAAAGTTTTGAGTTGAGAATCGGATAAGAACCCTCTTCCGATCTCTTTTTAAATTAACAGGAACCTTAATGGGATCTTTCCGATCTCCCAAATTTTAATTTCAGCTACATGTCATAAGGTCCTAAAGCTAAGGATTCTGACGTTCTAAGGTGCTGGGGGTAAGGCTTCTAATTGATATTTTGTGACTAAATAAGAGAAGCTGGACTGAATTTTGCTGACTTCCCCTAAGGTCACTTTACCAGTACCTATTAATGTCCGATCTATTCTGTTTCGTTTACTTTGGTTTTATTCCACTTTATGGCATCTTGCCGAATTGTCGTTTACATCAGCCTAATAGTTTGGCTATTTTCCTGACGTGTTATTCAAGCTCTCTCTCTTAAAAGAGACCCTTAAGTTGCAGTTACCTACGTTTTACCCAACCACTTACACGCTACTAGGAACTAGAAAATTTGCATTCAGAAACGACGAAGGTTAATAAAATGATAGACTGATCACTAAAGAAATAAACTCGAGAGTAACATTCTTTAAGGTTCTTTGGCACTAAATGAACTCGGAGAAAATCACATGCATAAAAAAAAAAGCAAAGAAAATGCGAAAAGTAAACGTAAACACTTAACAAAACGGCAATATGAGCTCTTACCTGTAAGGAGCCAAATCTATTGAAATGACTACGGGGTGACAAATAGTAATAAGACAGCAGACTGATTAGCTTGAGGGCTGATGTTCGCTAGAATCAAGGGTGCTTAGCTAAAATGCAATCAGATTAAGATAAAAACCGAGTGAAATGAAATTGAGCTTGGATAATGGGAATGAAGACAGAGATAATAAAAGGCTGAAAGTGAGAGTGTGACCAGATAATGACCAAACTGAAAATGTAGAGTTTCAGTATTCAGAATCCTTTTCAAGAAAACACTTCAGAAAACTAGTTTCAAAAGTCTTTCTAATCAAAATTTCAAAGTAGCAGAATAACAAACTGAATCGAGTTTCAGAGTTCTTCCGCTATAATAACTACCTCTCTTTTTTGCCCGTCCTTTGAACAGTTTTTCATGCAGGTATTTATAGGAATCGGGTGCTCCCCATGAAGGGTCAGGATTTATTTTGAGGGAAATGGAGGGTCAAGATTTCGAAGGACATGATCGAATGTTCAGGAATTAAAGAGAATCAAAATGAATGGCTGAGATCACTCTTCAGAATATTTGTCCTTTTCTTCTTTCAATCTGACGGTCGCAAATCTTCTTGTCCGGAACGATCTGAGGGCTAAGAGCGAAGGACGCTGGTATTGTCGTCTTCTCTCTTGATCCAAGGGTTCCGGGTTTGTCCTTACCAGTGAGATCAACGGTGGGGATTGGGATGTACAGGACTGTCATGACATACCACGGCACTGTCACAAGATTAAGGGCGATTCTTAGGCGCAAAGGAGATCTCGCTCGCAACGCTTTAACTACCTCTCTCGATTCTCGGCGACGGTTATTTGGGATTTGTCTTATTCTCTTTGTCTTCCGATCCCTCCCCCTTCTCGATCTTCTTGACACGCTCCTATTCCGATCTCTCATGCTGATCTCCCATCCTCCGATCTCTATTATTCCGATCCCTTAATCACCTCGATGCAGTCGAAGCATTAATTTCCTCGATTCCCGGCCGCCCGCTGCTTTACCTCGATAATAAATGCCCGTTTTCCCCTATATATACCCCAGACAAAAGAGACTTCCCTTCATCCTATTTCCTCTCTTCCTTCTTACTTCCCAGTTCTAGCTACTCCGGCGGAAGTTTCGGCTGCAACTGTGGCTTTGATCCTTTTCCGATGGACTTCCTTACTCCTCGACTGAAAATTTACGACCTTGGTGATCGCATAACCTTGTCTGATGATGGTGAGGGAACTGGATCAATTGACCGATCTGGATTGCGGACCTCGACTCTGCCAATCTCGAGTCGCTCAACTGAGTTTATTCGGCTTCTCATCGCATTGGGTGTTCCGACAGCGGTTGCCCTCCACATTGGGTGTTCCGACAGCGGGTTAAGCTCCGATCGGCGACACCCTGTGGATCAGTCACAATGTTGGCTATTGACATAGGCTTCTTTAGATAGGATGTTTCGCTGATCTTTAGAGGTCGGCCTTTTAATGTAATCAGATGTAATCCGATCTTGAGATCGCCCAAATGATGTAATCAGATGTAATCCGATCTCTTGAGATCGCCCAAATGATGTAATCCGATCTTTTGGAAATAAAGATTTTATTTTGTCAATTATTATCTTATTAATTATTTTTCGAGCTCTAATATGATTATCCGATCTGTAATTCGGAACACCTGGATCTACCGCTCTATAATTAACCGATCTCTTTATGGAATCTTAGGAATATTCGTGAGACGTGTCAGAACAGCTGGCGAGTCCCGCTAACCGATGCGCCGCCTGGAACCTCGTGAGCATTAAATGCTCGGACGAGTATAAATAGGGGTGGGGGGTTAGCCATTTGCTCCTGTATGTCATTTTCAATCTCTCGCTCACAACCTCAAAGTTCTCTCGTGTGCTCAAGATCTTCCGACGATCGACTCTAAGGGCTTTGATCTTCTTTTTAGCTTAAGTTCTTTATTTCCTTTGAAAATGAGCGGTGCCGAGGGTCAAAGAGCGGCGAGTCCTCCTTCCATTCAGTTCTCGTGGTTGTCTGACGAAGAAGAGGTGGTCGGGCCAAGCGCGCAAACAGAACCTCCTAGGGTCTCCATTCCAGCTCGAGGGCGGATCGGACCATCAAGGCACGTACCTTCTTCAGGGAGGGAGAATCTCCCTATGGACGAGCTGCCATCGATCTTGCAAGAGTCCGATCTGCAATCGTTCAGCCAGGAGTACAATATCCGTCCTGATTCGTACGAACTTATCCGGTGTCACGGCGATCACCGAGTCGATCACTTCTTTGAAGAGAATGACCTGGTTATGGTATACGAGGAACAGTTAAAGGCCGGTCTTCGGTTCCCTCTGGATGACTTCTTCAAGGAGGTCCTAAAACTTCACCGGGTGTGCATTGCTCAAGTTCACCCTAACTCGTGGCGGATCTTAGTAGCCTTCCGAGGTCTATGCCGAGCTAAGGGAATCGGACCTACGGCTAAGGTGTTCGCCGAACTGCACAGGCTAACTCGCCGAAAGGACGACGAGCACTAGTTCTTTCAGGCGAAGCCTCATTGCGGGCTCTTCACCGATCTGCCCTCCTCCCTTAAAAATTAGAAGAACCGCTTCTTCATTCTGAGGAGCAAAAATCTGACCTGCTTTGAGGACTTCCCCCGCAGCTGGTGGCACCAGGGGCCCTTGCTTCCGAAGCGCATTAAGCTGAACCAGGAGGAAAGCTTAATAGTGATGGATCTGAAGAATCAGCCTGCCACTCAAAAGTATTCCTGTTTAGATGCGGTGACCGCCGAGCTGCACCATTGGACCATACAGCTGCTCACCGGCTAAGATCGCGAACTTCCGCTCTCTGACCTCAGCACTAGTATTTTCTACATCTCAGATCTCAGGACCTTAGCGATCTCACTGACCTCTTCTTTGTGCTGGTATGGCGGGTGATGAGGGTTCTAGGAAGCGGAAGAAAGAAAGAGAGATCTCCCGGAAAGTAAAGGAGATGAAGTGTTCGGAAATGCTTCGAACTCCCGGCCATGAACCAGGGGAGACGCAAGGAGGCCCGTCCCTACCTTCGGGGCCGCCGATCACTGAAGCTGTCCGATCTCCTCCTCAACAGGAAGAGCCGGCTCCACCCCCTCCAGTTGCTCCAAGCATAGAAAGGGGTCCTTCTCAATCTTCTGTGGGAGCCTCTTCTCATGGCGCTCAAACGTTGATCGAGTCCCTGAAAAATAACCGGACTGTTCGGGAGAACCCCGGTTTTGCCAAAGTCTTGGGGTCTTCCATCTGCCTTCGGGAGGATCGGGACAGGCCATCCCCGGACAGCCTTGACGATATCTTGACTCGCTCCATGAGCCTGAACGTGGAGTGCCTGGTGAACCAGACCATAGTTCGAGAAAAGGCTCATCGCCTGGGCAAGGAGGTCGAGAAGAAGAATCAGGAAATGGCTTCCCTCCGATCCCAACTCGCATCCGCTCAGGATTACATATCTCAAGTTGAGGGGCGGGCGAAGTTCTATGAAGACAGGCTGGCCGAACAGAATCATGTTCTGGCTGAAAGGGATCGTGCTCTCGGGGAAGTCCAAGCGCTCCGGGCCAACGAAGCTTCTCAGGTCGCCCAACTTATCGAGGAGCTTAAGGCGAAAGACGAAGAAATGGTGACAGGGATAGCTGGTGCCTATGTGAATGCTCACAAGGACCTCTTGGCCGAACTCCAGAAGCGTTACCCAGAAGAGGACTTCTCTTGGATGGCCGACCTGGCTCCCGGGGGCGAGGGTGAGGATAGTGAAGAGGAGGGAGAGGATGAGCAAAATGTAGATCAGGCTGGGGGTGATCCCCCAGCCGAATAACTTGTACAAATTTTGCAATGAAATGAAATAGAATGCCTTTTTGTTTGATGAATGGTTGTGATCGGAAAATTTCTAAACACTTGATTTTCTGAGTATATTGAAACAACTGAAAACTATTATTATCCTAAGTGTGAGAGATCGAAAAATACAACACGCATGAGATTGCTAAACGGAACTTAATTGAAAATTTTGGCTTGAACATCTAAGATCGGGATCTTCATTAAACCGGATTAGAACCTTAGCTTGGTTATTTCTAAACTTTTAAAAGAGTGGTCGATCATAAATATTGGCAGCAAGGTTCTGGTGTTAATTCAATATTGTCTGACAAGAGAGATCGGGAATATAGTTAACTGGTCAGGATATTCGACAATTGGCTTGAGAGATCGATGAATGATTTGAGAGACCGGTAAGGCTTTAACGGATACGAGAGCTTAGCATTGACTCAACTCTCTGTGAAGAGAGATCGGAACTGTGATTAGATGGCAAGGAGAGACTTAGTGCTAGGGATCGGTTTCGAAGTTTGTTGATTCTGGGGATCGGCCAAAATATGGTGTCGACAGAGTGCAATAAGACAGAGAGCTACAATTTTGCTTCTTTCATCAGAAGCTAAAAACCAAGAGAAATAGGACTTTAAGCTAGACCAATCTAGCGCACAAAAATTGAGAACTTGACATTTATATATAATGATGCTTGAAATAATTTGGCAATGAATGCCAACTTGTAAAAATGGTAAATTGCACTATATTAGTAGCATATTGAAATCCAAAATGTGACATATTGGTAATATTAAACCTAATTCACCTAGAGTGCATCAAGGATCAACATTATAAGTTGACTAAGGAAAACAATAGAATTAAATAAATTAATTATTGAACCTTATTGTTAGAGACGGTTTAAATGAGTACTGAAACACTTCAAATTATGTGTTTCAGTTGGCAAAGACTCAGGAAAGGGGAAGGAAACACTGAGTCAGGGCTAACAGGTTACTCTTCAGAGGTTTGTGTACAACAGTTATTTCTTTTGAATTTTTCAATTGAAATAAATTATGACAATTTGTATGTTATTGTTTTAAATTATGAAAAATTGTTTGAATGGAAATTTGATAGATACTTATTGCTTGAAAAATATTGCAAATGGTTTGAAACCACAGCTATCATGTATATTTGATTGAATTCCTCGTTAGCTTGTCTAGTGGGACGAATTGACTTTGAATTCCCTTTCTGGCTGAAGTGTTGAAGTGTGTGCCTGTTGAGGATGAATAGAATGAGTACTCATATTATTGCTAGCTAGCTATGTTATTCCTCATTAGCCATCGGCTTTTGGGATGAATTGGACTATGGAACCATGATTAAGCTGTGTGTGTAATTTATTGATATTTATTGTGATATTGTGAAATGGATTTTAAATTCTTTATGACATTCTCTGTCTTTTGAATTTAACCATAATTTTAAGTATCCACAGTTCATACGATTTATGGCTTATGGTTTTAAATTGTATTTTCTTAATGTTATGCACTACTGAGATATTAGCTCAGCGATAGCTTTTTCATTGCTGTCGCAGGTAGACAGATGGACAGAGCAGCAGAGTAGGCTGCTTGTGCTACATTTTGAGATTTCATCGGATATATTGAGTATACCATATTTTGTAGCTTTTATTGTAATATATGTGCACTGTATGTATATATTGTACTTGGTCTTGAGTAGTTGTAAACTAAAATTAAAAATTATTTTGGCTTGTAAAAATATTGTGATATATTTCTTTTATCTCAGCTTTTGGAAACACTGAAAAATTGTTGTTGAATTTAGTTGACAATTGTTGAGGAATTTATTGTGTTGAACTGTTATTGGAGTTTGGGGATTGAACAAACTTATTGGAAGTGCTTTTTACAGATTTTTGAAGAATTATTTTATTCAAAATACAGATGGCATTCTGTCAAAATTTTTACAAAAATTATTAATACTTTAGATTTGTTATTTGGTTTCACTCCAGAAAAAGAAATTTTTTAACACCTGTCAATAGTACTCACCACTATAAAAAGAAGTAAGAAAAGGTTTAAAATCCCTTGTAGTGTATTTAATGGGTTATCAGTAGACGAAATTTTGTAATTCATTAGGTATATTATGGGATCATGTTATGCCTTACGGAGGGGTAGAGTGTGACATATTTTAGTGGTATCAAAGCTAGTTTTTAAATTCTGTTTTCACTTGTAATTTGAATATTTTTTTTTCATAGTACAACTGCTCAATGTCATTGTTTGATACATATAGTACATTACATTATAAACATGCACTAATAGGAGGAAATCTCCTTGTGTTATTTGTTCAGGAGGTATAATATCCTTGAATTGACTATGGAAGAAGGGGATCGTTTAGTCGATCAATCAATAGAGGCTGAGGTACAAGGGGATGCCCTAGCCCTATAAAATGTGAGTGGATCACCGCATCAATTTCTCGCATCGCAGCTTCGCTCGGTTGCTCAAAGAAATGGCTGCAATGTTCTAACAGATGACTGGTAACATGCCTACTCAAGTCCCACTACAGACACCAGTGGTACAACCACAGTCTTTAGCTAGGCAGTATGACAAGCTGATTAAATATGGGGCTACTGAGTTCAAGGGGACAGTAGATCTGTAACACCCCATTTGTATACCCTGGTATATTTCATTATTCCGGTGACCGGTGTCAGTCCGGATAATTAAGGGGATTAGAACCATACTTAAGACAATTGGAGAAGCCATAAACACAAATAATTAGTAATGTCCAATTAGTTAAGTATAAACAAGAAAAATAGAACATAAGAAGTTAAACGAGCCGAGAGTCACAGTGATGGGTGACCTTATCGGGAACGACTGCGAAGTCGTTTTAAACTCAAATTTCGAACCGTAAAAAGTGACGCTGCGGTCCTTAGGACCCTTATAAACACAGTGGAAAAAAGAAAATCATGAAAAAGAACTGTTAAGCCAGTCAAATAATTAGGTTAGGGAGCCGGAAGAAATATGGAATTATTTGCAAACCGGGATGAACCGGCGAGGGGCAATTTGGTCAATTGACCCCGAGAGCTGACTCCTGACCTAACTGTCAAATAAAATCGGAGAAAAGAAAATTTCGGAATCGAGAATTAAATTAAAGAACTAATAAAAGAATAGAAAAAAAAGAGAAAAATGAAAAAGTAAAAAGGGTGATGACATCATGCATGACATCATGCATGATGCCATAAAAGGTATGATTAATAAATTAATTAATTAGGTTTTTGTGGTCTTCCATAACTAAAATAAATAAAGAAAAGAAAAAAGAAAAAAAAACAAAAATCACTTATTCTTTTCCCTTTGTTGCCGCCACACTTATTCCCTCTCATCTCCATGAAAATTTTCAATTAAAGCTTGCATTTAAGCTTTAATTCCTCCACTCAACCTTAATAAATCCCCTAAAAACTTCAATAGACCTTGCAATCTCAACTTAAGAACAAGAAAGAAAGAAGAAAGGAGGAGAGAAATTGAAGAATTGGCATTATAGTTGAGGTTAGTTTGTTAACTTGTCATTTTTCCATTTTAAATGCATATGTGATGGTTGAAATGTTAACTTGTCATTTTTCCATTTTAAATGCATATGTGATGGTTGAAATGAACTTAGAATTTATGAAATGAAATGAAAATATGGGGGAAGGACCATTATTGAATTTTCGGCCAGCTTGAAGGGGGCCATGATTTGCATGAATTTAATGGGTTTGAATGAGTTATGGACCTCCTTTAGTTGAATGATTATAGTTGGGAACTTTGAAATTACTAATGGTAATTAAGTAGTGAGATTAGGGTTTAGAGGCCTACGGTTTTGAGGCAAATTTTGGAGAAATGCATAAATGATGACTTTGACCTATTGTGAAGTGAAAAATGGTCAATAATGACCAAAGGAGATGTGTGGGAATTGTTAGAATGAAAGTCAAATTTGTAGGGGACCAAAACGGAAATTTTACAAGTCCAATTGATATGCCACTAATTCGGAATGAAAATAGACATAAAATGACACAATTTTCGTTAAGGAACCATGCCCAAAAACTGACCAAAACCTGGTGAACCAATTGACCAAAGTTGGTTAAGAGCATCACATCAGATAAACTGACCAAATGAACAGTAATTGTTCATTTGGTCATAACTCGAGCTAGGAAGGTCAAAATGACCTGAAATTTTATCAGTAATTAGATAAGATATAGATCTAAAACTTTCATGAAGAACACCAACCCAAATTATGCCATTAACCTAATCAAATTATTGAGCAAAGTTGAGTTACTGAACTTGCAAAACTGCAGAATTGCCATTTGAACAGTAAAGTTTCAATGGCTACAACAGTCACGACCCAACCTATGGGCCGGACCGGCACTAGGACCTGGGCCAGCCTAAAGCCCCCGAGGCCCGTAGTAAGCCTAACTATTCATTAATCCAACTCTAAGGCCCATTTGGGCCCAATATCAAGAAATCAACCGGACGGAGTCCGGCCATAAAGTGGACCTTTCAACGGGGAGTTTTTGGCTCACCCGACCTGTAAACAAAATATATCATCAATTGGGGAGCTCAGCTCACCCTCCACATACTCATCAGCATAAAAATAAATGGGAGCTCAGCTCCCTCATCCAATCCATCAAACAGGCATATCATTATATGTTTACAGGTCCAACATGATAATAATATTACAGACCAAAATCAAATAAATACTTCTAACACATGCGGAAATTCTAGGAGTTAATAAAATTACACAAACATTGATAAACAACCTGCGAGGAAAGGAAGCAGGTTAACCTCAAAAATATCCTCCTGTGGCCTGGAAAAATATTGAACAGGAGTGAGCGTTCGACTCAGAGAGTAAAATATCAATTTTAACCATAATCTCTATAACTATCTAAAACTAATGCACCCTGTAGAGTGAAATGCAACATCAACAACATTTTCACATCATAACATCAAAAAGGTAATTTGGAGCACTCACACACCCAGTAGTATCAATCATAATATATGGGAGCTGATCCCCTATACAGCTCTCTTAAATCCAACCTGGTGCCAGCGAAGAACTCAAGCCGGACTTTCGCTTAATAAACCAAATCGGGGTCCCAGCGAAGAACTCAAGCCATGTCTACCCCGAAGGACCAGGTCCCAGCGAAGATCTCAAGCCGTGTCTACCAGTCCTATCCATAGTCCACACCACATCACACGCACGCCAACGCACGCACACTGCTCCAAATTACCACAGCAACATACATGGCACTTTCACAGTTATGAATGCAATATAAATCGTGCCTAAAGTTTATCAACATAGATATATGCATATAAGTGATACATGGGCATGCTTGAACATATAATAATAGTGAAATTACAATTAAAATTAATATTTCACTCACAGACTTGACAACGGTCACTGTGGCGGCTGGGCGGAGGAAGAAGGCTGTCTCGGCTCACCTGAAAATTACATTACAATTATTTAATACAAATGACTCAATAAAATCAAGAAAAGACCAAATACGTCCTAAGTTGTGCCGAAAATCCGGCAGAGTCTCCCCTATACCTAGGACCTACCCAACCTGCAAAAGGGCTCAAAACACACTTCTATAGTCACAACCCATATATCCACAACTCAATCTCATCACACAGCCCCTCCTGGGCCCATCAAATCAATCATCCATCACAATATGTAAAATTTCAATTTAGTCCTTATAATTGATCATTTTTTCAAAAACTACCCAAACAAGCTCTAAAAATTCTAAAACTTTGCCCTGCAGTCCTTAGCAATATTACTAGTCTATTGCAAAAAGAATCATAATTTTCTGAGCTACCACGAATATTTTATGGATTTTTAATCCGATTTAAGCACTAGAAAATTATGAAAAAGCAAGGTTCGGGTTTACCTTTGCCGATTCTGACTTCGGGGACGCGCTCGGGACGTCTGACAATGGAGGGTATCCAAAATCTCGGTCCAATTCGGAGACTTTTCCGGTAATGGGTCTGTCTAGCCCGAAATTTGCAGACCCGGTCAACTATCGAATTTCCGTGAATTGAGGATACCTACACGAAGCCCACAACACGGGGGTTAGTACATAAATTTTTCAGAATTTTCTAAGCTCATTTAATGCTCGGAAAAACACTGCAAAGTTCCGTGGGACCCACCGAAAAACAGTGTCGGAAAAATTCGAAATTTATGTCGCCGCGAAGCTCTCGACCAGTGGAGCGCTCTGGTACTCTCGGTTTTCTCGTGGGATTCACGGTTTGCGAGAAATCTAGCCCGAAAGTCAAAATGGGCTAAAACTTCCCGGGCAAAAATTGGACAAACCGCTCGATGGATTTCGGCGTTCTTGGTGTCTATGGAAAGCTCTCGACGAGTAGATGATTTTAGACACAAGACCCGGTCCGATTGGGGGCCGGATCGGCCGAATTTTGGCCGGGAAGTCGAAACGTCGCAAGCGCGAGGGAGAAGAGTTCGCGCGATTTTCCATTGCTTGGGGATGCGGCCACGGGGAAGGAGGTGGACGCGCGCAGTGAGCTGGGTGGCGGGAGGTGGCTGGCTAGCGGGCTAGGGCGGGAGGAGAGAGAAAACGGGAGAAAGAGAGAAGGAGGAGGAGACGCGCGCGGGAGGAAGAAAAAGGGGAGGGAGCCGGTCTGATTCGACCGGTCCGATCCTGTCCGGTTCGATTGGAAATACAAAATTTTGAATTTTTACTCTGCCTCGGGACCGAAAACGAGGTCCAAAAATTCCGAAAAAATTTTAGAAAACTCAGAAAAATTCGTAGACTCCAAATATATTTTTAGTTTTGCCACGTAGTCTTTAAATTAATTTTTAAAAATCATCAAAGTTTATATTTTCAGAAAATCGAACCCGATTTTTGAAATCCGAAAAATCTCAAATAATTTCTTAAAATTTAAATAAAATTAAAATACCAAAAATACACATAAAATAATAAAATTTAAAATTTTGGAGTGTTACATTCTTCCCCCCTTACAGAAAATTCGTCCTCGAATTTTTTACACAAGGCAGAATAAAGCACATGATTATACATTAAACAGATAAGGGTACTTGCTACGCATGTCCCGTTCTGACTCCCAGGTCCACTCTTCCACTGACTGGCTCCTCCACAAAACCTTAACCATAGGGATTTGTTTTGATCTTAGCTGTCTCACTTGGTTGTCCACTATGGCTACAGGTTGCTCATCAAATGTCAAATTCTCTTTTAGCTCTACTACATCTGGCTGTAGTACATGAGAAGGATCTGGAATGTATTTTCTGAGCATGGAGATGTGAAATACGGGATGAACGTGAGAAAGGTTGGGTGGTAGCTCCAACCGGTAGGCAACTGCTCCAACTCTATCCGTAACCTCAAAAGGTCCGATATACCGAGGTGCCAACTTGCCCTTCTTTCCAAATCTCATGACTCCCTTCATCGGAGAAACCTTCAGGAATACATAGTCGCCATCGCAAACTCCACATCCTCCGTCTGGGTGTGCATAACTCTTCCGCCTCTTGAAGTCGCTTTCAATCGCCCTCGATTAAAGGAACTACTTCTGAAGTGTACTGCATTAGATCTACATCATGCACCTTCGCTTCTCCCATTTCCGTCCAACACAGAGGAGACCTACACTTTCTTCCATATAGTGCCTCATAGGGTGCCATCCCTATGCTGGAATGGTAACTGTTGTTGTAGGCAAACTCCACTAAAGCTAGTTGATCATCCCATTGACCTCCAAAATCCAAAACACTCATGCGAAGCATGTCTTCCAGTGTTTGGATTGTCCTTTCGGACTGTCCGTCTGTCTGAGGCTGAAAAGCCGTACTAAAGTTCAACTGTGTGCCAAGTGCCTCCTGCAACTTCCTCCAAAACCGAAGTGAATCAGCCCTCTCGCCGATATTATGGAAGCCGGAACTCCATGCAATCTGACTATTTCTCAAATGTAGAGTCGGGCATACTATGCCACATAATAAGTAGTCTTAACAGGCAAGAAGTGAGCTGATTTGGTTAGACGGTCTACAATTACTCATATCAAATCATATCCTCGCGTGGTATGAGGCAACCCAGTCACAAAATCCATAATGATCATTTCCCACTTTCATTCTGGGATAGGGAGCTCTTGCAGCTTCCCTAACGGTCTCTGGTGTTCAAACTTCACCTTCTGACAAGTCAAGCACTTGGACACAAAGTCTGCTATGTCTCTCTTCATGCCATTCCACCAGTAGCTATCTTTCACATCATGGTACATCTTCGTGGAACCTGGGTGGACATTGTACAGTGTATAGTGTGCCTCTTGCATGATTTCATTTCTGAGATTGTCCACATCGGGCACACATATCCTAGAACCTTGCACTAGGACGCTATCATTGGCAAATCCAAACTCACCACCTTCACCTTGCTGTACTCTTTCTATGATTCTCATCAGTTGTTGGTCTCTGTGCTGGGAAACTTTAACTCTGTCCCGCAAGTCTGGCCTCACTGAAAAATGAGCCAACAATACCCCCTCATCTGAAAGATCTAGGATTAAACCTTGATCCATCAACTCATGTATTTCCTGAATCAACGGTCTCTTCTCTGCTGAAATGTGCGCTGCATCGCTGTAAGATTTTCTCGCTCAAAGCATCTGCTACTACATTGGCTTTCCTGTGGTGGTACCGATGGTGCAATCATAGTCTTCGTAAGCTCCAACCATCTCCTCTGTCTCAAGTTTAAGTCCCTCTATTGGAAGATGTACTTCAAACTCTTATGGTCGGTGTATATCTCGCACACTTCACCATACAGGTAGTGTCTCCAGATTTTTAGTGCAAAGATTACAGCCGCCATTCCCAAATCATGGGTGGGGTAGTTTTGCTCATGCCTCTTCAGCTGTCTTGAAGCATAAGCTACTACTTTTCCATTCTGCATCAAAACACACCCTAGGCCAACTCTGGAGGCGTCACAGTACACGGTGTATCCTTCACCACTCATAGGTAGTGTCAACACAGGGGCGGTGGTTAGACACTCCTTAAGCTTCTGGAAGCTCTTCTCACAGTCATCTGTCCAAAATGAATGGAACATTCTTCCGAGTTAACTTAGTTAGGGGAGCCGCTATCCTGGAAAAATCTTGCACAAAACGCCTATAGTAGCCAGCTAAACCCAAAAAACTTCGCACCTCAGTGACTGTTGTGTTAGTAATATGCCCTAGAGCATATCATTTAGTATGTATCTTGTACATATTTTTATTAATAAAGGCATTTCCACTTTTCCGTTTACATAATATATTTATGTGTAATAGAAAAGGTCCATTGATATTTTGTTAGAAATATTATTCTTAAGTTGTTAAGAATATGAGTGACAATATTTCTAGCACGAAGTATCATAAATAGGTTCACAATCGAGGATACTTCATAATAAGGACATGACTTATCCAGAAAGATTGTATTCATGTTTGTTCCCAAGTTATTTATATGAGATATAAATAAGATGGAATGGTGAGTCTCATGCCATATAACAAACATGATAGGCACTTATAAATGATAAGTAGGCCGAACTGGACGCTTATGACAAGCACATGGAGTTTACTCTTGTCAATGTTTTGTCATAAATCATATCGATGCATATAATCTTTAGACTGAGATAGCACAGATTATCTTGTATATAGGTAGTTTGAGTTTGATCGCTTTCATACTTGTACTATGTATGGGTATATGGGCATGTGTTGGCTCCTACTAGTTATATATGGAGGTAGGTGTTGATCAAGATGGAATCTGCCTCTAAGTAAATAGAGATAAAATCCTATGTTCATTTAATTGTTCTTGATGTTTCAAGTTCCTGCCAGACAGATAGATTTATTCGTAAAAGAGTTTCGATGAGAAAAATCTTTTAATCAAGAACTGGAATTAAAAGAGAACATAATATTCATAGCAAATGGAGTTTGACATAAACCATGACTCGGCTTGAGTTGGGATTTTGTAATGAGAGATTCTAGTGCATGGTAACATATGATTATAGGTTCATTTAAGGTAAACCTTATTACTAATTGGGTGGCCATGGCATGCTATGCTAGGTGTTAACCATGGTCTATGAGGTTCATAAAATGATTTAGAGAAATCATTTATGGTAAGAAAGAGTTCGATGATATTAAGAGTTGATATCATGTCTCATTGCCAATTAGTGATGAGCCTAGTAAGTCACACACATACACAAGTTATCACCTATTTAAATATGATTTAATTAATTAATTAAAGAGTTTAATTGATTAATTAAATAGATTTGGTTTGCAATTAAATTGCAAAGTCTCTAGCATGACTTGAAACCAAATCTAGATTATTGGATGTGTAGTATAAATTAAATTTATATTTAAAGTGTTTAAATATGAATTTAATTGATGAGAAATTAATTAATAGAGATTAATTAATTAATTTATATTTGATATAAATTAATTAGAAGAAGAAAATAATTATTTTGGGTTAAGAACTCAAAATTAAGACACATGGGCATTTTGGTCATTTCACAGTGTGACACGTGGCACCATGAGATGGTGACACATGGCATAACACATAAGCTTGCCAAATGTTTTTAATCATGTAAGATGATTAAAATCAAGATTAAATATAGGTTTGACACTTGGCACAATGTGATTGGGTCACTTAAACCTAGAGCTAATCAAAAGGTGACATGTGGCTAGGGTTTAATGTGTTAACCTAGCTATTTAAGTGTGGTTATAAAAGAAAACATAACCAGCAGCCTCTCCTCTCATATGTCACGCCACTTTGAGCCTCTCCAGCTATTTCTCTTCATCTCTCATCAATTCAAAGAGATTAGCCATCAATCTCTTGAATTAAGAACACTAGAAATTATTTCTAGTGTCCTGTTTACATCTCTAATCTCTTAAAAGGCAGAACTTGAATTTCTAATTAATAGAAAAGGCTTTAGAAGCTGTTCAAGGGCTGCCATAGGTGTTCTGGGTGTGGACAAGCTAGAGGGACAACATCCGTGTCCTCAAGACGAATCTCAAAGGCGCAGACACGCAAAGACATCAAGAGGTTAGTGTAATCGTTCTTGATTTAATCTAGGTTCTAAAATTATTCTAATTAATTTTAAAATCTTAATTGGCAAATACAGATCCAAAATCATATTAAAAGAGTATTTATCTTTTGTTTATAATTTAAATAAAATAGATAAAAATAAAAATTGCATGGTTCTTGTTACACTAGGTGAAAATTTTAGAATTCAATGTTATAATCTTGTGTTTTTCACGCCTGCCCTTCAATTGGTATCGAGCCACTATATTTGCCATTTAGATTGTTGATTATATAATTTAATTGTGTGTTTGATCATGAGATCAAGAGATTCATTGCTGGTTGGATCATGAGGTGTGGCGGCACACATGGTGAAGCCACCATTGGTGGCGGCATCAATGGTTCCTTGGGTGGTTCAAGGTTTGGCTTTTAATTCTGCAATTGTTGTATGATATAAGGCCTATTCTTTGACTAATTAAAGTGTTTAATTAGTTGTTTTAATCACACAATTAAATTATGATTCAAATCAGAATTTTAAAAATTGTTTGAATGTGATTCAAATCTGAATTTTAAAAGTTGTTTGAATGTGATTCAAATCTGAATTTTTAAAGTTGTTTGAATCATATTTAAATCTGATTATTTAAAGTTGATTTAATAAAATTCATATCTCATTTTTTAAAAAATATTTGAATGTGATTCAAATCTGATTTTTTAAAAAATGTTTGAATGTGATTCAAATCTGAATTTTTGAAGTTGTTTGAATGTGATTCAAATCTGAATTTTTAAATTTATTTGAATCATATTCAAATCTGGATTTTTAAGTTGAATATGAGATATTCAATTTAATTTAATTATGTATGTTTTATTTAATTGTTAAATAGTGATATGCATGATGGATGATCATGGACTATAAAAGACCAATGTGATTGGATTTATTTCTTTTATGTTTCTTTGGGATTGTAAATTAATTAATTTATTTTAATTTATTTTGGGCATGTATTATTAAGTTTGTAATATTTTTGGGTTGTAATTTCATTTATTTAAGTTCTTGTAAATTCGCCTTGGTATGCCAAGGATTACTATGTAATATTGGATTGCAAGAAGTTCAAGGAGGTCAAGAGCATTGGTGGGACCAAAGGGGAGGAATTCAATATCAAGTGTTGATTATGTACTCCTTCAGCAACTCTTGTAAAATGAATGAATGAAATGCACCTAGGAATGCCCAGATTCAATTCTTGGTGGCTCAGAATTGAATCCCTTAGAAAGTCCATGATCATACCATATTTACTGCTTATCCATGAATGCATGAGATGTATGGGAATGTATGCAATTATATGATATATGTATGCTAAATGGATAATGTGTAAAGTGAGACCTTAATAGTAATTAGGATGGCTATAAAATCTTCCAAACAAATGATTAAGTTGGAAATGTTATAATTAAAGTAATTATAACATAAGCCCTCCATTGGGGCAATTATTTTAAGAAATTTTAAATAGTTGCATGAGATGCAATTAATTTAAGAGATTTTCTTAAGAATAATTGTTAAGCATGAGATGTTGTAAATATGTAAATGGTTTGGTGGCCAATATTGGATGTACCTGAGGACATTAAAATTATTTGCATAATTACTGGCTCAATGGGATCAACTTAACTAATGCAAGATAAGTCAATAATGGATGTACCTGAGATTTTGAGCATTAGGGGCTAGGTAAAGGATTGAACCTCACATGAGATGTGATGGGCAAGGAGTTGCTCACTTATAGTTTATTGTAATTCCAATAATGGATGTACCTGAGGATGATCAATAGAATTATAAGAATTCAATCACCCACTAGAAATCCATCCAACTAGGATTTCCGTTTTCTACTTTGGAAGTGTAGGATTCGCTAAGTTAGTGGGAGGACCAATTTGATTAAAAGACCATAATCATTTTGGTTAATTACATGATACATTTACTAATTAATCTGGTTATTTTCTGCAGCTTAATTTTCTCGATAAAAATGAGCACAAAACAACCACCACCATCCAATATCCTTGCAAGCATACTTGATCACAACAGTTGACAGACCTAATCTGTCTGATTGGCTAAGAAATTTGAAACTTGTCCTGAACCTTGAACATATAGGATATGTTCTAGATTCAAATGTTCCTGGTCCCTTACCTCCAGAGGCCACACAAGAGGAACATGAAACTTTGGACAAGTGGAAGGAGCATGATATGAGAGCTAAGTGTTACATGCTTGCTTCCATGAGTAATGAGTTACAGAAGCAACATGAGAACATGCAGAGTGCTAGTGAGATCCTCCTTCACCTACAAGAGTTGTATGGTGAGCACAAGAGAATGCTAGGTATGAGATATCTAAACAGCTTATTCCGTATGAGGATGTCCGAGGGATGTAATGTTGGGGATCATGTCCACAAGATGATTCGGCTGATTGAGCAGTTGGAATATCTTGACTTCAACATGGATTTCCAACTACAAACGGATTTGATCCTTCAGTCCCTTCCTGAGTCTTTTGGGAATTTTGTGACAAATTTCCATATGATTAAACAGGAATGCACCTTAGCTGGTTTACTCAACATGCTGGTTATTGCCCAAAAGAATATGCCAGGCAATAAAAGAAAAGAGGTAGCTTTGGTTGCATCTTCTTCTGCTGGAAAGTCCAACAAGAAGAAGGGCAATAAGAAAAAGAAACCTCAGATTCATGGTCCTTATAAGAAAATAGCTAAACAGAAAAGGAAGACTAAAGCTGATGAAGGCAAAAGAAAGTGTTTCCACTGCCAACAGGAAAGTGTTTCCATTGCCAATAGGAAAGTGTTTCCATTGCCAGTAAGAAAGTGTTTCCACTGGCCAGAGTGTAGCAATCTAAATGAAAGCAATGCCATGGTGAAAACCAACTCAAGTTCAAAATATACTTGGCACTTAAGGTTTTGTCATGTTGCAGAAGATAGGATTGCAAAATTGGAGAAAATGGGGATTCTATCCTCATTGGGCTCTGAGCCTACTCCAACTTGTGAATCTTGCCTTCAGGGCAAAATGACTAGATCACCCTTTGTTGGACAGGGGCTAAGAGCTGAAAATATTTTGGAGCTAATACATAGTGATGTATGTGTTCCATTTAAAGAAATGGCTAGAGGGGGCTTTCATTATTTTATTACCTTTACTGATGATAAATCAAGATTTGGGTATTTGTATTTGATGAAATACAAACATGAATCCTTTGAAAAGTTCAAAGAATTTAAATCTGAAGTAGAAAATCAAACAGGAAAGAGTATTAAAGCTCTTCGATCAGATCGTGGAGGTGAATATTTGAGTCTTGAATTTGATGAATACTTGAGAGAGCATGGCATTGTTTCACCGACTCCTCCGAGAACGCCACAAATTGAATGGTGTATCTGAAAGGAGAAATCGTACCCGATTGGATATGGTACGTAGTATGATGAGCTATACTGATATGCCAATCTCCTTTTGGGGATTTGCATTAGAATCAGCTTTATATATTCTGAATAGGATTCCATCAAAATCAGTTTCTTCCACACCTTATGAGATATGGCATGGAAGAAAACCAAGTCTTAAGCATGTTAAGATTTGGGGTTGTCCACTTATATCAAAAGTCGAACACCGATAAATTGGAGACCAGATCGTAAAGAGGTCGATTTGTTGGATATCCAAAAGATAGTTTTGGATATTATTTTTATTTGCCTACTTCACAAAAGGTTGTGATAAGTAGAGATGCCACATTTCTTGAGCAAATAGTTTGTTCAAGAAGGAGGCAAAGGAAGGCAAATAGAGTTAGAATTGGAGAATTCTGACCAACCAAAAGATCAGATGGATATAGATCCATCTAGTCAACCTATACCCATTGATGAAACATCTACAGCTGGTCCTCGTAGAACAACTATGGTATCTCACCCACCAGTGAGATATGGTTTTCTTCATGAAGAAGAACAAGAGTTGTCTACTCATGAAGAAGTAGATCATGGAGATGATCCACTTACCTATGAAGAAGCTATATCAGATATAGACTCTTCAAAATGGATTGATGCTATGAAATCCGAGATTGATTCCATGTATAAGAATCAAGTTTGGGATCTTATTGACCCACCTGAAGGTATTGTACCTATAGGGAACAAATGGGTTTTCAAGAAGAAAATTGGTTCTGATGGAAAGGTAGAGACCTATAAGGCAATGCTAGTAGCGAAAGGGTTTCGCCAAAGGCAAGGAATAGACTATGAGGAGACTTTCTCGCCTGTTGCCATGCTTAAATCAATTAGGATTTTATTAGCAATAGCTGCATACTATGATTATGAGATTTGGCAGATGGATGTCAAAATAGCTTTTCTCAATGGATACATTGAAGAAAACATTTTCATGGAACAACCTAGGGGATTTGAATCCCAAGATGGTTCCAAGGTATGCAAGCTAAAGCGATCCATTTATGGGTTGAAACAAGCTTCGAGGAGTTGGAACATCCATTTTGATGAAGCCATTAAATCCTTTAGTTTTATCAAAAATGAGGATGAGCCATGTGTATATAAGAAGGTTAGTGACAGTGCTATCATTTTCCTTGTCTTATATGTGGATGACATACTGTTGATGGGTAATGATACAGGTATGTTGACGACTATAAAGGTATGGTTGTCAAATACATTCTCCATGAAAGACTTAGGGGAGGCAACCTATATTCTTGGGATTCGCATCTATAGAGATAGAGCGAAAAGGATAATTGGTTTATCACAAAGTCTATACTTGGAAAAGGTGTTAAAGAGGTTTAACATGCTTGATTCCAAGAGAGGATTGTTACCAGTGAGACATGGTATCCATCTTTCTAAAGAGATGTCTCCAAAGACTCCTGAAGAAAGAGATAAGATGGCCAGGATTCCATATGCTTTGGCTATTGGAAGTTTAATGTATGCAATGTTGTGTACTAGGCCGGATATCGCATATCTTTATTAGTTTGACTAGCGGTATCAATCCAATCCGTGTTTGGAACACTGGATAGTCACAAGAATATTCTTAAGTACTTAAGAAGAACTAAGGATTTATTCTTAATTTATGGAGGTGGAGACTTGCAATTGGATGGTTATACTGATTCTGATTTCCAATCAGATATCGATGATAGAAAGTCTACCTCTGGATATGTGTTCATTTGTAATGGAGGTGCAGTCAGTTGGAAGAGTTCCAAACAGAGCACGACTGCAGATTCCACTACTGAGGCTGAGTATATTCTTTGTATTAGATGCCGCAAAGGAAGTCGCTTTGGATAAAGAAGTTCGTGATGTAACTTACAAGAGTTCCTTCCATTTAGTCGCCAGCTCCATTACACTGTGACAATAATGGAACAGTCATACAGGCTAAGGAACTAAGGTCTCACCCAAAATCCAAACACATAGAAAGGCACTACCACATTATCAGACATATAGTTGGGCAAAGGCGATATAGCCATGCAGAAAAATAACATCAGCTGAAAAAAAACAGCTGATCCATTCACTAAGCCTTTGTCATAATCTTAGTTAGACTGACATCTTGAGAAGATGGGTCTAAGATATTGTAATGAATGGCTCTAGTGCTAGTGGGAGATTGTTAGTAATATGCCCTAGAGCATATCATTTAGTATGTATCTTGTACATATTTTTATTAATAAAGGCATTTCCACTTTTCCGTTTACATAATATATTTATGTGTAATAGAAAAGGTCCATTGATATTTTGTTAGAAATATTATTCTTAAGTTGTTAAGAATATGAGTGACAATATTTCTAGCACGAAGTATCATAAATAGGTTCACAATCGAGGATACTTCATAATAAGGACATGACTTATCCAGAAAGATTGTATTCATGTTTGTTCCCAAGTTATTTATATGAGATATAAATAAGATGGAATGGTGAGTCTCATGCCATATAACAAACATGATAGGCACTTATAAATGATAAGTAGGCCGAACCAGTGACGCTTATGACAAGCACATGGAGTTTACTCTTGTCAATGTTTTGTCATAAATCATATCAGTGCATATAATCTTTAGACCTGAGATAGCACAATTATCTTGTATATAAGTAGTTTGAGTTTGATACAGCTTTCATACTTGTACTATGTATGGGTATATGGGCATGTGTTGGCTCCTACTAGTTATATATGGAGGTAGGTGTTGATCAAGATGGAATCTGTTCCTCTTAGTAAATAGAGATAAAATCCTATGTTCATTTAATTGTTCTTGATGTTTCAAGTTCTGGCCAGACAGATAGATTTATTCGTAAAAGAGTTTCGATGAGAAAAATCTTTTAATCAAGAACTGGAATTAAAAGAGAACATAATATTCATAGCAAATGGAGTTTGACATAAACCATGACTCGGCTTGAGTTGGGATTTTGTAACAGAGAGATTCTAGTGCATGGTAACATATGATTATAGGTTCATTTAAGGTAAACCTTATTACTAATTGGGTGGCCATGGCATGCTATGCTAGGTGTTAACCATGGTCTATGAGGTTCATAAAATGATTTAGAGAAATCATTTATGGTAAGAAAGAGTTCTGATGATATTAAGAGTTGATATCATGTCTCATTGCCAATTAGTGATGAGCCTAGTAAGTCACACACATACACAAGTTATCACCTATTTAAATATGATTTAATTAATTAATTAAAGAGTTTAATTGATTAATTAAATAGATTTGGTTTGCAATTAAATTGCAAAGTCTCTAGCATGACTTGAAACCAAATCTAGATTATTGGATGTGTAGTATAAATTAAATTTATATTTAAAGTGTTTAAATATGAATTTAATTGATGAGAAATTAATTAATAGAGATTAATTAATTAATTTATATTTGATATAAATTAATTAGAAGAAGAAAATAATTATTTTGGGTTAAGAACTCAAAATTAAGACACAGGGGCATTTTGGTCATTTCACGATTGTGACACGTGGCACCATGAGATGGTGACACATGGCATAACACATAAGCTTGCCAAATGTTTTTAATCATGTAAGATGATTAAAATCAAGATTAAATATAGGTTTGACACTTGGCACAATGTGATTGGGTCACTTAAACCTAGAGCTAATCAAAAGGTGACATGTGGCTAGGGTTTAATGTGTTAACCTAGCTATTTAAGTGTGGTTATGAAAAGAAAACATAACCAGCAGCCTCTCCTCTCATATGTCACGCCACTTTGAGCCTCTCCAGCTATTTCTTTTCATCTCTCATCAATTCAAAGAGATTAGCCATCAATCTCTTGAATTAAGAACACTAGAAATTGTTTCTAGTGTCCTGTTTACATCTCTAATCTCTTAAAAGGCAGAACTTGAATTTCTAATTAATAGAAAAGGCTTTAGAAGCTGTTCAAGGGCTGCCATAGGTGTTCTTGGTGTGGACAATCTAGAGGGACAACATCTGGTGTCCTGAAGACGAATCTCAAAGGCGCAGACACGCTGCAGCACATCAAGAGGTTAGTGTAATCGTTCTTGATTTAATCTAGGGTTCTAAAATTAATCTGATTAATTTTAAAATCTTAAATGGCAAATACAGATCCAAAAACATATTAAAAGAGTTTTAATATGTTGTTTATCATTGAAATCAAATAGATAAAAATAAATCTTGCATGGTGCTTGTGACCCTAGGTGAAAATTTTTGAATTCAATGGTATAATCTTGTGTTTTTCACGCTTCATGTTGTAGGCCTAAGCCAATCAGTTACAGCTTCAATTTTCTTGGGATCCACTTGAATGCCGTCACTAGAAACCACGTGTCCCAAGAATGAGATGCTTTCTAGCCAAAATTCACATTTCAAAAATTTGGCATATAGCTGGTGCTCCCTCAAAGTCTGCAACACTATTCTCAAGTGCCACACGTGTTCTTCCTCGGTCTGAGAGTATACCAAAATGTCATCTATGAATACGATGACAAAATGGTCCAAAAATGGCTTGAACACCCGATTCATCAAGTCCATGAAGGCTGCTGGTGCATTAGTGAGTCCAAAAGACATCACCAAGAACTCATAATGACCATATCTTGTCCTGAATGCCGTTTTGGACACGTCCTCGTTCCTGATTCTCAACTGATGGTAGCCTGATCGCAGGTCTATCTTAGAAAAGAATCTAGCCCCTTGGAGCTGATCAAACAGATCGTCGATCCGAGGGAGTGGATACTTGTTCTTCACAGTCACCTTGTTCAGCTGTCTATAGTCAATGCACAACCTCAATGACCCATCCTTCTTTCTCACTAATAGAACAGGAGCACCCCAGGGTGAAGTGCTCGGACGTATGAAACCTTTGTCCAACAGCTCCTGTAGTTGCTCTTTTAACTCTTTCAATTCTGCTGGGGCCATCCTGTAAGGTGGCATTGATATGGGGTTTGTACCCGGAACAACATCAATGCAGAACTCTATTCCCCTTTCTGGTGGCAACCCTGGAAGCTCTTCAGGGAAGACATCCATGAATTCTCTGACAATAGAAACATTTTCCATGTTGACACCTTCTACAGATGTATCTCTCACCAATGCCAAATACCCTTGGCATCCACGCCTCAACATTTTTCTAGCACTAATTGCTGACACCAAGTTATATGGAGCCACGCTCCTGTCACCATCAAAGCTAAACTCTTCCACACCGGGTATGTGGAAATACACCTTTTTGTTCCTGCAGTCTAAGGTGGCATAATGAGTTGCCAACCAGTCCATTCCCAAAATTACATCAAAATCCATTACTGGTAGAGGAACCAAGTCTGCTGGGAGGATCTTTCCATCCACTACCACTGGGCTATCCGGAAAAACCATATCTACATCTATGTTGTCACTAAGTGGGGTAGCTACCGACAAAGGACATTCTAAGGTTGTAGGGTTTCTACCTAACCTCATGGCAAACACAGTGGAGACAAATGAGTGCGTAGCACCCGGATCTATCAAAACCACGAGCCTCATAGGAGCAGACTGGAAGAATACACCGCCACAAGCGTATTTGAAGCTTGAGCATCTGGTGGGTCGGGGTGAAAACCCGACTTGACCCTACTGCGAGTGGCGTAACCACGATCTGACTTCTATCTCCTGATCTGCCTCCAAATCCACGTCCCCCTTGTCCTCGGCCCTGTTGGCCACTAAGCGTACTGCCATCTTTGGAAGCACCCGGATACAACTGGCGAGGAACATTTGCAACAGAACCCTGTGACCCCATCTGTGGCTCACTGAACACGGGGTATTCCCAAGCAAAGTGACCTGGTTGGCCACACCTGAAGCATACTCCTGAACCCATCAAACAAGGTCCTAAATGTCCTCTTCCAAACTGTGCACAAGGTGCTAAGGAAGATCCTAAACCAGACCCAGAACTGCTGTACCCCGAACTGTGACCACTGCTGGATCCGTACCCTGGTCTGAACCCTCGTGATTTGTGTCTAAAATCACTCTTCTTGTTCCTACTTCTTCCTCTGAAATTACTCTGGCCACTACTATCTGGAGCACCCATATGGGGAGCACCTAAAGATCCCTCTGCTCTGTTTTTCTTTGCTCTTCCGCTATCATCTGCAGCATAGCTAATCTCTATCTGTCTGGCTCAATCAACTACCACATCAAACGACTGATCAGACATCATGGCCAGGTTTGCATACCTCCTGTCAAGCCCCTTTAGGAACCTCTTCACCTTCATAGTTTCTGTAGCAACTGCTGTAGGGGCATACCTGCTCAACTCAAGAAATTCTGTAGCATATTCATCTACAGACCTACCATTCTATCTTAAGGCCTCAAAGGCCCACTGCTTTTGATCCCTGAAGCTTTCTGGCACAAACCGATTGATGAACAGTTCCACAAACTGAGTCCACGACAAACCCTCCATCTGAGGTAATATGTAGTCATTCATCCATTGTCTAGGCATAGGCCCCATGACATGCTGCATACACTCTATTAGTCTTCTATCAGTCAACTACAATTTTGTTCCTGCCTGTCTGCAGGAATCCAAAAATCGATATGCATCGTCTGACACATCATAAGTACTAGGCACCAACTTCTTGAAATTTATGATCTTTTTGTAAGGTTCTCCTCTTGGTGCAGTGGACTGCTGCTGCTGTGGAGGGTGGACCATATACTGCGCCATCATATCGATGGTCCTCTGCAACCCAGCTAGAGTAGCTGCCATGGGGTCCATAGGACCCTGTGCCATAAACGACTGATCCTGAACTGGTGGCAGTTGCTCTTCTACTTGAGTAGCTCTAGGCCTCCTACCCCGCCTCCTCGGGGCAGGCGCCTCATCTTGTGCTGACACCTCGTCAGGCACATGCAGTTACAGTGCGATGGCGGCTCTCTGCTTCTACGCATTTTCCTGAAATTCAGCAGCATTAGCCCACAAAATTCAAAATTACTCATTACACAGCTCTATAGACTCATATTTACACACAATATATGAAGCAGAAACTAGAAGCAAAGATGACAATGCAAGATGAATGTGGACCCTATTTTTCCGCATGTGACTCCTAGTAGACTCTTCCCAACACTTAGACAATTTTTCCCTATGAATCTGGAGCCTAAGCTCTGATACCACATTTGTCACGACCCAACCTATGGTAGGACCGGCACTAGGACACAGGCGACCTAAAGCCCCAGGGCGTAGTAAGCCTAACTATTCATTAATCCAACTCTAAGGCCCATTTGGGCCCAATATCAAGAAATCAATCGGACGGAGTCCGGCCATAAAGTGGACCTTTCAACGGGGAGTTTTTGGCTCACCCGACCTGTAAACAAAATATATCATCAATTGGGGAGCTCAGCTCACCCTCCACATACTCATCAGCATAAAAATAAATGGGAGCTCAGCCGCCTCATCCAATCCATCAAACAGGCATATCATTATATGTTCACAGGTCCAACATGATAATAATATTACAGACCAAAATCAAATAAATACTTCTAACACATGCGAAAATTCTAGGAGTTAATAAAATTACACAAACATTGATAAACAACCTGTGAGGAAAGGAAGCAGGTTAACCTCAAAAATATCCTCCTGTGGCCTGGAAAAATATTAAACAGGAGTGAGCGTTCGACTCAGAAAGTAAAATATCAATTTTAACCATAATCTCTATAACTATCTAAAACTAATGCACCCTGTAGAGTGAAATGCAACATCAACAATATTTTCACATCATAACATCAAAAAGGTAATTTGGAGCACTCACACACCCAGTAGTATCAATCATAATATATGGGAGCTGATCCCTATCTGACTCTCTTAAATCCAACTGGTGCGTGAAGAACTCAAGCCGGACTTTCGCTTAATAAACCAAATCGGGGTCCCAGCGAAGAACTCAAACCGTGTCTACCCCGAAGGACTGGGTCCCAGCGAAGATCTCAAGCCGTGTCTACCCGTCCTATCCATAGTCCACACCACATCACACGTACGCCAGCATACGCTGCTGCTCCAAATTACCACAGCAACATACATGGCACTTTCACAGTTATGAATGCAACATAAATCGTGCCTAAAGTTTATCTACATAGATATATGCATATAAGTGATGCATGGGCATGCTTGAACATATAATAATAGTGAAATTACATTTAAAATTAATATTTTACTCACAGACTTGACACTGGGCGGAGGAAGAAGACTGTCCCGGCTCACCTGACAATTACATTACAATTATTTAATACAAATGACTCAATACAATCAAGAAAAGACCAAATACGTCCTAAGTCGTGCCGAAAATCCGGCAGAGTTTTCCCTATACCTAGGACCTACCCAACCTGTAAAAGGGCTCAAAACACACTTCTATATTCACAACCCATATATCCACAACTCAACCTCATCACACAGCCCCTCCTGGGCCCATCAAATCAATCATCCATCACAATATGTAAAATTTCAATTTAGTCCTTATAATTGATTATTTTTGCAAAAACTACCCAAACAAACTCTAAAAATTCTAAAACTTTGCCCCGCGGTCCTTAGCAATATTACTAGTCAATTGCAAAAAGAATCATAATTTTCTGAGCTACAATGAATATTTTATGGATTTTTAATCCTATTTAAGCACTAGAAAATTACGAAAAAGCAAGGTTCAGGTTTACCTTTGCCGATTCTGACTTTGGGGGCCTTTCGGGCGTCGACAATGGGGGTAGCCAAAACCTCGGTCTAAGTCGGAGACTTTTCCGTGCAGTGCATGTCGGCGAAATTTGCGGGCAGGTCAATTGTCGAATTTCCCCGAATTGAGGATACCTACACGAAGCCCACAACACGAGGGTTAGTACATAAAATTTTCAGAATTTTCTAAGCTCATTTAATGCTCGAAAAAATACTGCGAAGTTCCGTGGGACCCACCGAAAAACGGTGTCAGAAAAATTCGAAATTTATGTCGTCGCGAAGCTCTCGACCAGTGGAGCGCTCTGGTACTTTCGGTTTTCTCGTGGGATTCACGGTTTGCGAGAAATCTAGCCCGAAAGTCAAAATGGGCTAAAACTTCGCGGGCAAAAATTGGACAAACCGCTCTATGGATTTCGGCGTTCTTGGTGTCTATGGAAAGCTCTCGACGAGTAGATGATTTTAGACACAAGACCCGGTCCGATTGTGTAACGGACTGTGGGGACGGCGATACGTAACGCCTGCAGGTGCCGCCCGTCCCACATCGGAAATGGGAGAAGGGAATCTGGGCCATATATGTGGGGTCGACCCTAAAGCGGTCGTGCGCTTTTGGGGCGAAACCTCCCAAGGGACAAATCCGTGAGGCCCACGGGCCAGCGGACAATCTTGGCCCAGGGTGGTGGGTCGTTACAATTGGTATCGAGCCAGGACTCCCTCCGATCTGAGTGGGTGCGAGGCGCCCCGTGAAGTTGGTGGGTTGTAACGGTGTGGGGACGCGTCATGCGCTGCAGTGCCGCCGTCCACATCGGAAATGGGAGAAGGGAATCTGGGCCATATATGTGGGGTCGGCCCTAAGCTGGTCAGTAGCGCTTTTGGGAGCGAAACCTCCCAAGGGACAAATCAGTGAGGCCCACGGGCCAAAGCGGACAATCTTGGCCCAGGTGGTGAGTCGTTACAACCGGTCCCAATGAAGAACTCAAGCCGTGTCTACCCGTCCTATCCATAGTCCACACCACATCACACGCACGCCAACGCACGCACCTTTGCTCCAAATTACCACAACAACACTCATGGCACATTATGATTATCAATGCAACATAATTCGTGCCTAGAGTTTAACTACATAAATATATGCATATAAGTGATGCATGGACATCTTGAACATATAATAATATCGAAATTACGCTTAAAATTAATATTTTACTCACGGACTTGACGACAAATTACTTTGGCGGTGGGCGGAGGAAGAAAGGCATCTGCTCACGACAATTACATTACATCTATTTAATAAATTTGACTCAATACAAACAAAGAAAAATATCAAAATCGTCTAAGTCGTGTAGAAAATCCAGTGAGTCTCTATACCTAGGACCTACCCAACTGCAAATGGGCTAAAACGCACTTCTATATTCACAATCCATATATCAACGGTTCAATCATATCACACGGCCCCTCCTGGGCCCATCAAATCAATCACCCATCACAATACGCAAAATTTCAATTTAGTCCTTATTATTGATCATTTTTGCAAAAGCGCCCAAACAAGCTCTAAAAATTGTAAAAATTTGCCCATGGTCCTTAGCAATATTACTAAGCTATTGCAAAAGAATCGTAATTTTCTAAGCTACCACGAACATTTTATGGATTTTTAATCCTATTTAAGCACTAGAAAATTACGTAAAAACAAGGTTGGGTTTACCTTTGCGATTCCGACTTGAGGCAGCGCTCGGGACGTCGACAATGGGGCTAGCCAAAACCTCGGCCCATTCGGAGACTTTTTTGATGCAGTGCATGCAGTAGAATTTGCGGGCAGATCAAGCTGTCGAATTTCCGCGAATCGAGGATACCTACGAAGCCCATAACACGGGGTTAGTACATAAAATTTTCAGAATTTTCTAAGCTCATTTATTGCTCGAAAATACACTGCGAAGTTCGTGGGACCCACCAAAAAGCGGTGTCGGAAAAATTCGAAATTTATGTCGTTCTGAAGCTCTCGGCGAATGGAGCGTCTTTGGTGGCCTCGGTTTCCTCGTGGGATTCACGGTTTCGAGAAATTTAGCCCAAAAGTCGAAATGGGCTAAAATCTTCCCAGCTAAAATCGGACAATCCGCTCGATGGATTTGGCGTTCTTGGTGTCTATGGAAAGCTCTCGCCCGAGTAGATGGTTTTGGACACAAGACCGGTCCAATCGGTGGCCGGATCGGCGGATTTGGCCGAGGAAAAGGCTGAGCCTTGTGTAGAGGAGAATCGCGCGCGTTCCGGCCGTTAGGGCGTGCCAGTGTTGGGGCAGTGGGAGCGGCCGCGAGGCGCGAGGAGGCGGGCGGCGCGAGGAGGAGAGAGAAAAAGAGAGAGAAGGGGAGTCGTCGTCGCGGAGGAAGAGGAAGAAAAAGAAGAGACCAGGTCGATTCGACCGGTCCGATCCAGTCCGGTTCGATTCGGCCGGTTCGATTCGAAATACAAAATTTTGAATTTTTACTCTGCCTCGGGACCGAAAACGAGGTCCAAAAATTCCGAAAAATTTCTCGAAAACTCAGAAAAATACGTAGTCTCCAAATATATTTTTAGTTTTGCCACGTGGTCTTCAAATTAATTTTTAAAAATCATCAAAGTTTATATTTTCGGAAAATCGAACCCGATTTTTAAAATCCGAAAAAATCTCAAAAAAATTCCTAAAATTCAAATAAAATTAAAATATCAAAAATACTCATAATTAATAAAATTTTGGGGTGTTACACCGGTCCTTCGGGGTAGACACGGCTTGAGTTCTTCGCTGGGACCCCGATTTGGTATTTAAGTGGAAGTCCGAGCTGAGTTCTTCGCTGGCACCAGATTGGATTTAAGAGAGCTGTATAGGGGATCAGCTCCCATATACTATGAATGATGTTACAGGGTGTGTGAGTGCTCCAAATTACCTTTTTGATGCTATGATGTGAATATGATGTTGATGTTGCATTTCACTCTACAGGTTGCATTAGTTTCAGATAGTTATAGAGATTATAGTTAAGATTGATATTTTACTCTCTGAGTCGAACGCTCACTCCTGTTCAAAAATTTTTCTGAGGCAGGAGGATATTTTATTCTGGATTAACCTGCTTTTATACTTCGCAGGTTGTTTATCAATATTGTGTAATTTTAATTACTCCTAGAATTTCCGCATGTGTTAGCAGTATTTATTTGAATTTGGTCTGTAATATTTTTATCATGTTGGACCTGTAAACTTAAATATGTTATGCATGTTGATGGATTGGATGAGGAGCTGAGCTCCCATTTATTTTATGTTGATGAGTATGTGGAGGGTGAGTGAGCTCCCAATTGAGTATTTATTGTGTTTACAGTCGGGTGAGTCAAAAACTCCCGTTGGAAAGTCCATTTATGGCGGACTCTGTCCGTTTATTTTCTTGAAATTGGGCCCAAATGGGCCTTAGAGTTGGGTTAATGAATAGTTAAGGCTTACTACGGGCCTCGGGGCTTTAGGTGGCCTGTGTCCTAGTCTTGAGTCAGGCCCATAGGTTGGGTCGTGACAAATGTGGTATCGAGCTTAGGCTCCAGTTCTTAGGAATGTTGTCTAAAGTGTTGAGAAGAGTCTAATAAGAGTCACATGCGGAAATATAGGGTCCACATTCGTCTTGCATTGTCATCTTTGCTTCTAGTTTACGCTCCATATGTTATGTATAAATATGAGTCTATAGAAATTTGTATAATGTGCGATTTTGAATTTTGTGGGCTAATCTTCTGAATTTCGGAAAATGCGTGAAAGCGAGAGCCGCCATTGCACGAGAACAGATGTGCCCGAAGTGTCGGCCACAGATGAGGCGCCTGCCAGGAGGCGGGGTAGGAGGCCTAGAGCTGCTCAAGTAGAGGAGCCAACGATCTGAGCGAAACGTCCTTTATGGCACAGGTCCCATGGACCCCATGGCGGCTACTCTAGGCGATGCAGAGAACCATCGACATGATGGCTCGAGATATGGTCCATCCTCCACACAGCAGCGATCCACCGCACCAAGAGAGAATCTTACAAGCGGATCATAAACTTCAAGAAGTTGGTGCCGGTACTTATGATGTGTCGACGACGCATATCGGTTTTAGATTCTGCGACGGCGAGCGAGCAGTCTGATTGGTGATAGAAGATTGATAGAGTGTATGCGGACGTCATGGGGCCCATGCCTAGACAATGGATGAATGACTACGTGTTACCCCGGATGGAGGGTTTGACATGGGCTCAGTTTGTGGAACTGTTCATCAATCGGTTTGTGCCAGAAAGCTTCAGAGATCAGAAGCAGTGGGCCTTTGAGGCCTTAAGGCGAGAATGGCGGTGCAGTAGATGAATATGCTCTGCACTTCGGAATTGAGCAGATATGCCCCTGCAGCAGAGCTACTGAAAAGATGAAGGTGAAAAGATTCCTAAAGGGGCTTGACAGAGGTATGCGAACCAGCCATGATGTCCGATCGTCTTTTGATGTAGTGGTGGATCGAGCCAGACAGATTGAGGTTAGCTATCTGTGGATGACAGCGGAAGAGCAAAGAAAAACAGAGCAGAGGGTTCTTCAGGTGTTCCCACATGGGTACTATGGATAGTGGTGGCCAAACTACTTACAGAGGAAGAAGCGTAAATAAGAGGAGTGGTTTTAGACACAAATCCCGAGGGTTCGGACTGTGGTACGGATCGGCAGCTGGTATGATTCAGGCAAGGCGCCTGCTCGTTCAGATCCTCTTTGGCACCGTGTGCACAGTGTGGAAGAGGACATTCAGGACCTTGTTTGATGGGGTCAGGAGTATGCTTCAGGTGTGGCCAACCGGGCCACTTTGCTAGAGATCGCCCGTTTTGATGAGCCACGATGGGGTCACAGGTTCTTGCAAATGTTCCTCGACAATTGTATCCGGTGCTTCCAACATGGTAGGCGATCGATTCGATGAGCCGAGGACAAGGGGGACGTGGATTTGGAGGCGGTCGAGGTAGAAGTCGGTCGTCGGTTACGCCACTCGGGGTAGGGTCAAGCACGGGTTTTCACCCTGACCCACCAGGATGCTCAAGCTTCAAATGCAGTTGTGGCAGGTATTCTTCTGGTCTGTTCTTATGAGGCTCGTGTTTTGATAGATCCGGGTGCTACGCACTCATTTGTCTCCCCTGTGTTTGCCATGAGGTTGGGTAGAAACCCTACAACTTTAGAGTGCCCTTTGTCAGTAGCTACCCCACTTAGTGACAACATAGAAGTAGACATGGTATTTCCGGATAGCCCAGTGGTAGTGGATGGAAAAATCCTCCCAGCAGACTTGGTTCCTCTACCAGTAATGGATTTCGATGTAATCCTGGGGATGGACTGGTTGGCAACTCATTATGCCACCTTAGACTGCAGGAACAAAAAGGTGTATTTCCACATACCTGGTGTGGAAGAGTTTAGCTTTGATGGTGACAGGAGCGTGGCTCCATATAATTTGGTGTCAGAAATTAGTGCTAGAAAAATGTTGAGGCGTGGATGCCAAGGGTATTTGGCATTGGTGAGAGATACCTCTGTAGAAGGTGTCAGCATGGAAAATGTTCCTGTTGTCAGAGAATTTATGGATGTCTTCCCAGAGGAGCTTCCAGGGTTGCCACCAGAAAGGGGAATAGAGTTCTGCATTGATGTTATTCCGGGTACAAACCCCATATCCATGCCACCTTACAGGATGGCACCAGCAGAATTGAAAGAGCTGAAGGAGCAACTACAGGAGCTTTTGGACAAGGGTTTCATACGTCCGAGCACTTCACCCTGGGGTGCTCCTGTTCTATTTGTGAGAAAGAAGGATGGGTCATTGAGGTTGTGTATCGACTACAGACAGCTGAACAAGGTCACTGTGAAGAACAAGTATCCACTTCCTCGGATCGATGATTTGTTTGATCAGCTCCAAGGAGCTAGATTCTTTTCCAAGATAGACCTGCGATCGAGGCTACCATCGATTGAGAATCGGGAATGAGGACGTGTCCAAAACGGCTTCGGACAAGATATGGTCATTATGAGTTCTTGGTGATGTCTTTTGGACTCACTAATGCACCAGGCCTTCATGGACTTGATGAGCAGGTGTTCAAGCCATTTTGGACCGTTTTGTCATCGTATTCATAGATGACATTTTGGTGTACTCTCGGACCGAGGAAGAACACGTGTGGCACTTGAGAATGGTGTTGCAGACGTTGAGGGAGCACCAGCTATATGCCAAATTTTCAAAATGTGAATTTTGGCTAGAAAGCGTCTCATACTTGGGACAAGTTTTTTCTATTGACTGCATTCAAGTGGAACACAAGAAAATTCAGAATGGCGATTGGCTTAGGCCTACAACGATCACCGAGGTGCGAAGTTTTACGGTTTAGCTGGCTACTACAGGCGTTTTGTACAAGATTTCTCCAGAATAGCGGCTCCCCTAACTAAGTTGACCAGGAAGAATGTTCCATTCATTTGGACAGATGACTGTGAGGTGAGTTTCCAAAAGCTCAAGGAGTGTCTAACCACTGCCCCTGTGTTGACACTACCTGTGAGTGGTGAAGGATACACCGTGTATTGTGACGCCTCCAGAGTTGGCCTAGGGTGTGTTTTGATGCAGAATGGAAAGGTAGTGGCTTATGCTTCAAGGCAGCTGAAGAGGCATGAGCAGAACTACCCCACCCATGATTTGGAAATGGCGGCTGTAATCTTTGCACTAAAAATCTGGAGACACTACCTGTATGGTGAAGTGTGCGAGATATACACCGACCATAAGAGTTTGAAGTACATCTTCCAACAGAGGGACTTGAACTTGAGACAGAGGAGATGGATGGAGCTTCTGAAGGACTATGATTGCACCATCCAGTACCACCCTGGAAAGGCCAATGTTGTGGCAGATGCCTTGAGCAGAAAATCTTCTGGCAGTTTGGCGCACATTTCGGTAGAGAAGAGACCGTTGATTCGGGAGGTACATGAATTGATGGATCAAGGTTTAATCCTAGATCTGTCAGATGAGGGGGTATTGTTGGCTCACTTTTCAGTGAGACCAGACTTGAGGGACAGAGTTAGAGTTTCCCAGCACAGAGACCAACAATTGATGAAGATCATAGAAAGAGTACAGCAGGGTGATGGTGGTGAGTTTGGATTTGCCAATGATGGCGCCCTAGTGCAAGGTTCTAGGATATGTGTGCCCGATGTGGACAACCTCAGGAATGAAATCATGCGAGAGGCACACTACACACTGTACAGTGTCCACCCAGGTTCCACCAAGATGTACCATGATGTGAAAGATAGCTACTGGTGGAATGGCATGAAGAGAGACATAGCAGACTTTGTGTCCAAGTGCTTGACTTGTCAGAAGGTGAAGTTTGAACACCAGAGACCGTCAGGGAAGCTGCAAGAGCTCCCTATCCCAGAATGGAAGTGGGAAATGATCACTATGGATTTTGTGACTGGGTTGCCTCGTACCACGCGAGGATATGATTCGATATGGGTAATTGTAGACCGCTTGACCAAATCAGCTCACTTCTTACCTGTAAAGACTACATACTCTGTGGCACAGTATGCCCGGCTCTACATTCGAGAAATAGTCAGATTGCATGGAGTTCCGGCTTCCATAATATCTGACAGAGGGCCCCAGTTCACTTCTCGGTTTTGGAGAAAGTTGCAGGAGGCACTTGGCACCTGATTGAACTTCGATGCTGACCTTCCACCCTCGAGACAGACGGGACAATCAGAAAGGACAATCCAAACACTGGAAGACATGCTTCGCATGAGTGTCTTGGATTTTGGAGGTCAATGGGATGAGCAGTTAGCTTTGGTGGAGTTTGCCTATAACAACAGTTATCACTCCAGCATAGGGATGGCACCCTATGAGGCACTATATGGAAGAAAGTGTAGGTCTCCTCTGTGTTGGACAGAAATGGGGGAAGCAAGGGTGCATGATGTAGACCTAGTGCAGTACACTTCAGAAGTAGTTCCTTTAATCGAGAGCAGCGGAGGGCGGCTTTCGATGAAGCAGAAGAGTTATGCGGACCCGGACGGAGGGATGTGGAGTTTGCGATGGCGATTATGTATTCTGAAGGTTTCTCCAATGAAGGAGTCATGAGATTTGGAAAGAAGGGCAAGTTGGCACCTCGGTATATTGGACCTTTTGAGGTTCTTGATAGAGTTGGAGCGATTGCCTACGGTTGGAGCTACCACCCAACCTCTCTCACGTTCATCCCGTGTTTCACATCTCCATGCTCAGGAAATACATTCCTGATCCTTATCATGTACTGCAGCCGGATGTGATAGAGCTAAAAGAGAACTTGACATTTGAGGAGCAGCCTGTAGCCATAGTGGACTACCAAGTGAGACAGCTGAGATCTAAACAGATCCCTATGGTTAAGGTTTTGTGGAGGAGTCAATCAGTGGAAGAGTGCACCTGGGAGTCAGAACGGGACATGCGTAGCAAGTACCCGTATTTGTTCAATGTATAATCATGTGTTTTATTCTGCCTTGTGTAAAATTCGAGGACGAATTTTCTGTAAGGGGGGAAGAATGTAACACCCCAAAATTTTATTAATTATGAGTATTTTTGATATTTTAATTTTATTTGAATTTTAGGAATTTTTTTGAGATTTTTTCGGATTTTAAAAATCGGGTTCGATTTTCCGAAAATATAAACTTTGATGATTTTTAAAAATTAATTTGAAGACCACGTGGCAAAACTAAAAATATATTTGGAGTCTACGTATTTTTCTGAGTTTTCGGGAAATTTTTCGGAATTTTTGGACCTCGTTTTCGGTCCCGAGGCAGAGTAAAAATTCAAAATTTTGTATTTCGAACAGGCCGAATCGAGCCGGGCCGGATCGGACCGGTCGAATCGGACGGTCTCTTCTCTTTTCTTCCTCTTCCTCCCAGCGCGACGCCTCCCCTTCTCTCTCTCTTTTCTCTCTCCTCCCTCCCCTGCCGGCCGACGGCGCCTCCTGCCCCCTCCCCTCGCCGTGCGCCTCCAGTCGGCCCGGTAGCGGCCGCGAAGCAGCCGGAAAACGCGCGCGATTCTCCCCCTGCGCGCGCCGCGCCGCTTCAGCTTTCTCGGCCAAATCCGGCCGATCCGGTCACCGATTGGACCGGGTCTTATGTCCAAAACCATCTACTCGGCGAGAGCTTTCCATAGACACCAAGAACGCCGAAATCCATTGAGCGGATTGTCCGATTTTAGCTCGGGAAGATTTTAGCCCATTTCGACTTTTGGGCTAAATTTCTCGGCAAGTGAATCCCACGAGGAAACCGAGGCCACCAAAGACGCTCCATTCGAGAGCTTAGCGACATAAATTTCGAATTTTTCCGACACCGTTTTTGGTGGGTCCCACGGAACCGCAGGTGTATTTTCGAGCAATAAATGAGCTTAGAAAATTCTGAAAATTTTATGTACTAACCCCGTGTTATGGGCTTCGTGTAGGTATCCTCGATTCGCGGAAATTCGACGATTGATCGGGTGCGCAAAATTAGGCGAACGGACGTTCTGGAAAAGTCTCGAATTGGGCGAGGTTTTGGCTAGCCCCATTGTCGGGCGTCGGCGCGTTCCCGAAGTCGGAATTGGCAAAGGTAAACCCGAACCTTGTTTTTACGTAATTTTTTAGTGCTTAAATAGGATTAAAAATCCATAAAATATTCGTGGTAGCTTAGAAAATTACGATTCTTTTTGCAATAGCTTAGTAATATTGCTAAGGACCGCGGGCAAAGTTTTACAATTTTTAGAGCTTGTTTGGCGCTTTTGCAAAAATGATCAATAATAAGGACTAAATTGAAATTTTGCGTATTGTGATGGGTGATTGATTTGATGGGCCGGGAGGCTGTGTGATATGATTGAGCTGATATATGGATTGTGAATATAGAAGTGCGTTTTTAGCCCATTTGCGAGTTGGGTAGGTCTAGGTATAGGGAGACTCTGGGATTTTCTACACGACTTAGGGCGTACTTGATATTTTTATTTGTTTGTATTGTGTCAAATTTATTAAATAGATGTAATGTAATTGTCGTGAGCGGAATGACCTTCTTCCTCCGCCCGGCCGCCCACGGTAATTTGTCGTCAAGTCCGTGAGTAAAATATTAATTTTAAGCGTAATTTCGATATTATTATATGTTCGACATGTCCATGCATCACTTATATGCATATATTTATGTAGTTAAACTCTAGGCACGAATTATGTTGCATTGATAAGCTGTTAATGTGCCATGAGTGTTGTTGTGGTAATTTGGAGCGGTGTCGTGCGTTGGCGTGCGTGTGATGTGGTGTGGACTATGGATAGGACGGGTAGACACGGCTTGAGTTCTTGTTGGGACCCGGTCCTTGGGGTAGACACGGCTTGAGTTCTTCATTTGGGACCCGATTTGGTATTTAAGTGGAAGTCAGAAATGAGTTCTTCACGGCACAGTTGGATTTAAGAGAGGCGTATAGGGGATCAGCTCCCATATATTATGAATGATGTTACAGGGTGCGTGAGTGCTCCAAATTACCTTTTTGATGCTATGATGTGAATATGATGTTGATGTTGCATTTCACTCTACAGGTTGCATTAGTTTCAGATAGTTATAGAGATTATAGTTAAGATTGATATTTTACTCTCTGAGTCGAACGCTCACTCCTGTTCAAAAATTTTTACAGGCCGCAGGAGGATATTTTATTCTGGATTAACCTGCTTTTATACTTCGCAGGTTGTTTATCAATATTGTGTAATTTTAATTACTCCTAGAATTTCCGCATGTGTTAGCAGTATTTATTTGAATTTGGTCTGTAATATTTTTATCATGTTGGACCTGTAAACTTAAATATGTTATGCATGTTGATGGATTGGATGAGGGAGCTGAGCTCCCATTTATTTTATGTTGATGAGTATGTGGAGGGTGAGCTGAGCTCCCCAATTGAGTATTTATTGTGTTTACAGGTCGGGTGAGTCAAAAACTCCCCGTTGGAAAGTCCATTTTATGGCCGGACTCTGTCCGTTTGTTTTCTTGAAATTGGGCCCAAATGGGCCTTAGAGTTGGGTTAATGAATAGTTAAGGCTTACTACGGGCCTCGGGGGCTTTAGGCTGGCTCAGGTCCTAGTGCCGGTCCGGCCCATAGGTTGGGTCGTGACAGATTGGTGGCCGGATCGGCCGGATTTTGGCCGGGAAGTCGAAACGTCACGCGCGCGAGGGAGGGGAGTTCGTGCGCGTTTTTCTGCCGTTTGGGGCGGCGGCCGGCCGGGGGAAGGAGGTGGGGCAGCGTGTGAGTGAGGTGGCGGGAGGTGGGCGGCGTGGTGGGGTGGGAGGAGAGAGAAAACTAGAGAGAGAGAGAAAACTAGAGAAAGAGAGAAGGAGGAGGAGACGCGCGCGGGAGGAAGAAAAAGGGGAGGGAGCCGGTCCGATTCGACTGGTCCGATCCGGTCCGGTTCGATTCGAAATACAAAATTTTGAATTTTTACTCTGCCTCGGGACCGAAAACGAGGTCCAAAAATTTCGAAAAAATTTCAAAAAACTCAGAAAAATTCGTAGACTCCAAATATATTTTTAGTTTTGCCACGTGGTCTTTAAATTAATTTTTAAAAATCATCAAAGTTTATATTTTCGGAAAATCGAACCCGATTTTTAAAATCCGAAAAATCTGAAATAATTTCTTAAAATTTAAATAAAATTAAAATACCAAAAATACTCATAAAATAATAAAATTTAAAATTTTGGGGTGTTACAGTAACTCTCTCTAAAAAACTCCGATTTAGGTGAATCTTGAACCGATGGAAACCTAAGACATAGTAGAACATTTCGTATGAAGGAAATTAGACCAAATTACGGACTTAACTTGATCAAATTATTGAACGAAGTTGGATCAAAAATCTGCTAGAACCAAAATTGCAGCATGAACAGTGCACATGAACAGTAACTGTATTTTGGCTATAACTTGAGCTACAAAACTCCAATTGGGGTGATTCAAAAAGGAGAATAAACTTAAGACAATAAGGAACATTTCCTATGAAGGAAGTTTTGCCAAATTCCAACAGTAAAATTGGCAATAGAACAGTGCAACTTGGAGCACCAAAACTGAAAATTTGACAATTTGGCCAAAAGGACTTAAGCCTTGAGAAAATAACCAAAACCAACAAATTTAATGACCAAAATGTGGTATGTGGGTGAAGTTGAAGTTCCCATACCTATTAAGCCTTAAAAAGTCAATAATTTGACTTGAATAGTGTAGTGAATAGTAACCCGAAACACAAAAATTTCAAGAACGTCGAATTTAGCACGTTAGAGCTAGGTATAAGTGAAGTTAAATTTATTATTGGATTTATGCTAAGTTATGGTACTGAAATACTGTGAAATTGTGTGTTTCAGTGGAAAAGAATACCGAGACTGAACCCGAGGAGTTGAGTCAAGGCCAACGAGCGACTCGTTTGAGGTTTGTGCACAACATCACTATGCTTTAAAATGTGTTGATAAAGTGAATGAAAGATGTATTTTACATTTGCTTTGAATTATTGAGAATTTATTTGTGACATTAGTTATGATGTTTTGACTTAAATTGTTGGAAATTATTGTGCATATTTGACAATGTTTAACAAATTTTTAAGATAAGTTTTGAAATCACAGTATCATGATCATATATTTGAACACCTCACTAACACGATTAGTGGGGGTAATTAGTTTCGAATTTTGATTACTTCTCTGGAGAAGTGTTGAGGTGTGCCAGTAGAAGAGGATGTGAATGGATATCCATATATTTGAGCTAGCTAGCCTTGTGATGTGATTTCTCTTTAGCCTTTGGCTATTGAGATTCTATTTGTTTCGAATGGCATGATCTAACTGTGGAATTTATGAAACGTGTTTTGATACTTCAAAATGAACTTGGTTTGCATTAAAACCTCATAATTCATGTTTTGTGTTTAATGCTCATGTTTAATCAAATTTTGAATAAGTGTGATTTATATTTTGCATAAAGATTATTTTAGTATGTTGTGCACCACTGAGTCCTAGTACTCAGCGATAGCTTCTATTGCTGTCGCAGATACAGAGACTAGAAGAAGCGAGATTGCTAAGAATTGAGGATCTTCCTGCTTTGAAGCTATCGGGTATAATTTATACCCTAATTGTAAATATTTCTTTTGATGTATGTATTGCATATAAATGTATGGACATGTAAATGGGTCTTGAGTAGCTTGTACAAAAATTTGTATGAAGTTTGTAATAAAGTTTAGTTTGTGTTTCTTTTGATATAAATTTGTAAGGATGCGTATAAATTATTTTGTCTTTAATGAAATATGAGTGGAACTATTTTATTTAAATTGAATGAAATGTATTGCTAGTATTTTGAGGATTATTGAATTTTGAACTTGAGAAATTGATTGAGATTGAGTATGAAATTGAAGTAGTTGTTGAGAAAAATTTTTAGAAGTGCTTTTTACAGGTATTTGAAGAACTGTTTTCTCAAAATACAGAGGGAACTCTGTCAAAATTTTTATAAAATTTGCGGAAAAATAAAATGGACTAAAAATATTAACTAGATTTACTTTTAATCATATGTTTTAAATACCTATTAGAAAATGCTCACCACTTAACAAAAGTAAGAAAATTATTTTAAAATCCCTTGTAGGGTACTTAATGAATTATCGGTAGGTGAAGTGCGGTAGCTCATTAGGTATTATACGGGATCATGTTATGCCTTACAGAGGGGTAAGGTGTGACAAGATCCACTAGAGGTAGAACAATAGTTGGAGAGAATGGATAGGGTGTTTAAGAAACTACACTGTACAGAGGAGCTCAGATTTGAGTATTCAGTGTCACTATTACAGGGAGATGTATATGACTGGTGGAAAACTATTCCCAATAGTTTGATGGAACCTCCAGTAATTCTAAATGAGCTTAGAAAATTCTGTAAAAATTATGTACTAACCCCCGTGTTGTGGGCTTCGCATAGGTACCTTCAATTCACGGAAATTCAATGGTTGTCCGGGTCTATAAATATCGAGCCAGACAGACAGGCTATCGAAAAAGCTTTGGAATTGGGTCGAGATTTTGGCTACTCCACCATTGTCAGACGTTCCGAGCGCGTCCCCTGAGTTGGAATAGGCATAGGTAAACCCGAACCTTACTTTTTCTTAATTATCTAGTGCTTGAATGGGATTAAAAATCTATAAAATATTCGTGGTAGCGTAGAAAATTATAATTCCTTTTGCATTAGTTTAGTAATATTGCTAAGGACCGCGGGGCAAAGTTTTAGAATTTTTAGAGCTTATTTGGGTAGTTTTTGCAAAATGGTCAATTATAAGAACTAAACTGTAATTTTACATATTGTGATTGATGACTATTTCGATGGGCCCAGGAGGGGCTGTGTGATGTGATTGAGTTGTGGGTGTATGGTTTGTGGATATAAAAGTACGTTTTAAGCCAGTTGCAGATTGGGTAGGTCCTAGGTATAAGGGAGACTCTGCCGAATTTTCGGCACGGCTTAGGATATCTTTGATATTTTTTCAGTTTGTATTGAGTAAAATATATTAAATAATTGTAATAAAATTGTCAGGTGAGCCGGGACAGCCTTTCTCCTCCGCCCAACCATCATAGTGACTGCGGTTAAGTCTGTGAGTAAAATATTAATTTTAATTGTAATTTCGATATTACTATATGTTCAAGCATACTTATGCATCACTTATATGTATATATCTATGTAGTTAAACACTAGGCATGTTTTATATTGCATTCTTAATTGATGAATTGCTATGGGTGTTATTTGTAGTAATTTGGAGCAGTGTGCGTGCGTTGGCGTGCATGTGATATGGTACTGGATATGGACAGGACAGGTAGACACGGCTTGAGATCTTCGCTCGGACCCGGTCTTTCGGGGTAGACACGGCTTGAGATCTTTGCTGGGACCTTGTATTTGGTTTATTAAGCGAAAGTCCGGCTTGAGATCTTCGCTGGCAGATTTGGATTAAGAGGGCTGTATAGGGGATCAGCTCCCATATATGTATTGTTTGACATTATCGGGTGTGTGAGTGTTTCAAATTACCTTTTTGATGTGATTTATATGAAAATTATGACGATGTTGTATTTTACTTTGTAAGGTGCTTTAGCTTTAGATAGCTATAGAGATTATGGTTAAAATTGATATTTTACTCTTTGAGTCGAACGCTCACTCCTGTTCAACTTATTTTTCCAGGATACAGGAGATTTCTTGTTGAGTTCTAACCTGCCTCTCTCCCTCGCAGGTCGTCTATTAATGTCTGTAATGTTTGTATAATTCTGTTAACTCCTAGAATTCTGCATGTGTTAGAAATATTTATTTGATTTGGGTCTATAATATATTTGCCATGTTGAACCTGTAAACTTATTAAAAGCACGTATGTTAGATTAGATGAGGAAACCGAGCTCCCATTTATTTTCATGACATTTGATTATGTGGAGGGTGAGCTGAGCTCCATAGGTGATTATATATTGTGTTTACAGGTCGGGCAAGTGAAAAACTCCCCGTTAAATGGTCTATGTTATGGTCGGACTTTGTCCGGTTGAATTCTTGAAATTGGGCTCAAATGAGCCTTAGAGTTGGATTGATGAATAGTTAGGCTTACTACGGGCCTCGGGGGCTTTAGGCTGGCTCAGGTCCTAGTTTCGGTCCGGCCCATAGGTTGGGTCGTGATATTTAAAAACTTCATTATATAATAAAAAAATATAAAATTTAAAAAACTAATATATAAAAAATGTTACTTTAAAATCTTATATTTTACTCTATTTCCTGTAAACAGTGACTGATAAAAAAAGGTTTGATAACCAATCTGCACATTTGGCCCTTATTTTTTTTTTAATCTTTAGAAATATTAAGTTATTATCCATCCATGCATCCATTCTCTTTATACGTTATAGTTAGGCTCGGCAATGCCAATTTCCATAAAAAAAGATCTCTGCTTTTCTTCAATGGAACAATTGCCATTATTAAAATGTTTTTATTAATAGAATTGATTTAAATTTAACTCGTTGAAGCAGATGGAATTGAATCATAAAAAAATTTGAGAAAATAATTAATTTATAAAATGAACAATTAACAAATACAAAGCATGATTATCCTACCTAATCTCCATTGTTGGGGAAAAGTTCAAAGTCTTTAAGGAATAAAAAGAATTTGGTTTTTAATATGTCAATTTTTTTTCAAACCTTAAATTGAATCATATTGATAATTCGACTCTTTTTTTTTTTTTTTTAAATAAAATTTCTCAACCTTTATCCAACCGGAGTAAAAAATTAAACTAAAACTGTAAAAAAGAGAACCATCTGGAACCGATCCCTGCTCGGTTCAGGTACCAACCAAACCAAACCCTGCACTTGTCCAAATTATATTGAAGCAGTCTCTTTTCCAATTTTATCAGTTGCAGTCAATCAAACTTAGTTTACGTTTTCCCTAGTGTAAATCTTCAACTTGCTCTTCTTTCTTTTATTTCTATCCCTTTCACTGTTAACCGGCCAACCCAAGGCCTGCATTAAACAGGTATTTGAATTTCAGAGATATAGGAAATATTTCATACTTTAGTTTAGTTACCAGGTACCATCTCTCCTTTAATTTTAAATTTTAATCTTTTTTTTATTATTAAAAATTTTGCTGTTTTCTGATTTGTGACGTATGGGATATTTGTGCCTTACAATCTGGTTCAGAGCGCTGCAAAAAGTCATAATGCGCATTGCACGGTCATCTTCCCCACAAAGCAAAGCAACCCATGCTTTTTGCTTACACAAACTCTTTGCTCTCAACTAAAACTCGATGTTTAGCTAAAAGACGCCCGTTTTCCTCCTTTTTTTTGCCCTTTCTTACTTCTCTTTTGCTTTGCAATTTATGTATTTCTGCTGACACAACTTTGATAAGAACAAAGGGGGTGAGTTATATTCATGCTAACCCACTGGTTGATTGTGTTTATAGTGTTATTATACGTTAGAAGTCCCAGAAATGGATATGGGTATTATAATATCTCGGATATGCATATATATAACCATGACATGATTCACATATGCAATGATTTAGGGTTCAATTGCAAGTTTACTAAAATTCTAAACTAGTATTCACATCAGCTAATAAGAACACGCAAAGGTAAAGACCCGAGAAAGGATTTTGGGTCGATATTCCTTTGGGATTATGTATCTTGGATGTCTATAGAAATATAATGGGCGCTCGTGAGTTGCCCACTTTGTATTTGTCAGCATTCAGTTAGTCATCATTATGGTTTATTCCCTTAATCCAATGATTTTCTATATTATTGATGATAATTAGGCAATTTTGGGATTTTGTGCTCTAAAGTTGCCATTGCTTCACATGAATGCAGATCTTCCAGTTTTCATCCCACTTGATCCAATTGTTTATTGGAAAAGAATCAATTTTGGTTTTTGTTTCTTTCTTACAGTAATTTTATCAAGGAATCCTGGTTCAGTCAATGTACGCGCCAGTTCTAAACTTCTTATTGTAATTTTAGATTTTATACAATATGATATTTGGTTTCTCTTGTGACAGTTGGTACAATTTTATTATCGGGATTACATGTTTAAGCATCTTCTCTGAAGTTGCAATTGGCGCATGAATGCACCTCATTTCTTTTCAATATTTCACTCGAGGTATTTCTGTATGCGTATAAAGAATCACATTCTTAGTTATTGTATATTGTTACATTTCGTTTTCTGAATTCTCATTTACCCAAACCTTCAATCACCTATAACAGTTTGATCAATTCTCTGTTATGATCTTACAGTCATATCTCTTTTGGAACTAATCACAGGAACTGAATTTTGACCATATGGGGTGCCTAGCATCAACACAAAAGAACTCTGGCGGAAATGGAAGGTGGCCAAGAAAGGTTGGGGAGGTTGCTGTTTTTGTTCCTGGGATGAGGATCCCTAAACCAGTTGACTTCACTCAGCCATTTGGTGATGGTTTATCCAGGGATTTGGTTGAAAGGCTGTCTGCTCTTAGAACTCGTATTGTAGTCATGGCAGGCCAAGAAGCACCCAGGGCTACAAAACCAAGAAGAACGGCAACACAGCATGGTTTGTTGAGTTATTAAGAGTCGAGACCATCAATAGTTAAAACTTGGCTGTTCATTCATCAACATCATTTCTTTTCGTTTATGTAGGAGGATCGACAATGGCTGATCTTCAGCAGGCTCTTGAAGATTACCTGCCAGTCCTGTTGGGGCTAGCGGAAAATGGTATGTGCAGGATTTAACAAATACATTACTTTTGAAGCACAAGTCAAAAACCTGATTTTCAATGTTGGTTCAAGCATTGCTGACCCAAAGGCTTGTTTAGTTGCCAAGAAATAGAAGGAAAGAATACACACACACCCACATCACTGGCTGCTGTTTTGTTTGTTAAGAAAGAAAAGAAAGGAAACGTTAATTTAACCAACCAGGATGGTTGATTGAGGCTCAGATGAGATGGAGGTATTGTTCTCTTGCAGATCCTAATAGTGAAAGACTTTAAGAATACAAACTGTAATTTCTTAAAGAATATTTCCTTCCTCTTCTCAGCACCGAGCAAAAGTTTAAGGTGGAGCTCAGAAGATATCAATACTTTCTATCACGTTTTCCTTGTTTAAGTCATTTATCTATTTCATTATATCATGCAGGAAACCAGCTAAAACATGAGTTGCAATTCTCCTGGCTAAATCAGGAGGACACTGCAGAGGTGAGGTTATCATAATAGAATTTAATTAATTATCTGAGGCTTTGGAGCGCATAAAGGTTGCCTTCTTTAATAAAATTTTCCTATGATATTAATTATTATCTTTGCAGGAGACCACCATGTCAAACTCCTGGTATGAGGTACTATCAGTTTTGCACTTGATGGCCATGTTATCATTATCACAGGCCAATTTATTGCTTCTTCCTATAACATCTAATGATGGTCATCTGTCAAAATTATCAGAAGGTAAGGTTAAGCATTAATTGCTATCTATGTTCCTCTTTTCTATTGTATTTTTGTTGGAGTTGGTGAGAGAAGTGAGGATGACATCATTTTGTGATATAGAACAAAGAATTAAAAGCAAAGAAAAAAAATCAAGGACCAATTCTTGAAGAAAAGAGAACTAATTCTCAAAGTTTATTGATCTCATAAAATTGTCATCACAAAAAACTGTTAACAATGAAAAACCTAGGTCTTATTTATAGGATTAGGAATACCAATCTCATTAGGATTTTAGAATCCTAATTCAATCATAATTGAGAATTGAAGAATCCCAATTTAATTAGAAACGTAATATATTTAGAATACACAATCATAAAAAAAACTAAAATCCTTATTTTCTATATTTTTTCCCAAAATAAGTACTACTAAAATCTTTAGGAGTGTATTCTACATTATTTCCCCTTGGGTGAAAAGAAATCGACTTTGTAGAGTTGACTTGCAAATAAACATCAGAGAGAGAAGGATCTAGGCTCTGGAATTCCTTGTGTGATCCAAATAGCATCAAAATTAAGACAAGCTTGCCAATTGACAAGAAATCTACGAAATCCACCATGTGAGGAAGTAACGAACTCATCATCAAGCACGGTGTCAATGATATTTCTAGGCTGAGGAAGTGATGGTGACTTTGGCACAAGTTGACCTGCAGAAACGCTAGAAGGCAAAATAGGAGGCTCAAAGGTGCTTTGATAAGGTGACAAGTCCTCCACATTGAAAATAGGACTAATATTCATATCTTTAAGTAAGTCAAGTAAATATGCATTTGATCAAAGTTTTTGCAAAACGGAGAAAGGGCCAATGGCTTGAGCATGAAGTTTCTTTAGAGAATTTTTAGAAAATCTTTCAGGGCGAATACGAACCATGACATAATCACCAACATTGAATTCTTTATTCTTACGATGTACATTAGCTGCAAGTTTGTAATTTTCATTATTTAAAGCAATCTTTCGCCTAATCTCAGCATGCAAATCATGAATATGTTGAGTAAAAGATTCAGCAGGTTAGGAAGCACGAATATCTGGTGGAAGAGGAACAAGATCAACTAGGGTACGGGAAGAAATAGGGGTGGCCACGGTCCGGTTTTGAACCGGAACCGAACCGGAACCGAATTTGAACCGGATCGAAACCGTCTTTTTGCGGCTTGGTTCAGGTTCATATTTTTTAAGAATCGTGAATCGACGGTTCCGAACCGGATTGAACCAACGATTTCGAACCGAATTAAACCGGCGATTTAAATATAAAAAAATTCAATAAATATGTTACGTCACTCCTAATTCATTTATATATATCATTAATTCTCTATATAATTATTCTCTGCATTTTCTTTAATTCTTAATATTTTTTCAATTTTTCTCAAATTCTCTAAATAATTATTTTCTATACTCATTTTAATTTCTAATATTCTCTCAATTTTCCTACTTTATTATTTTATACACTTACTGAAATTTTTAATACTATCTCAATTACTTTGTTATTATTTTAAATCCTTAATAAAATTTTCAATACCCTCTATTTTAATTTTTTTTCTCTTTTATAATTTTTAATTATCAATTATTATATAATTTTTTAAAAAGGCAAGTAATAGAACTAAAAATTTTTATTCCTCTAAATCCTAAAGGGATATATAGGCAAAATTAAGTTCATACACTTTTTGCTAATTTCTTTAAAAAAAATTAATTTCATCTCTAGTTTTTTAATCAGGGTCAAGCCTTTATTTATTAAATTTTTCTTAAAGATAAATTATTATTTTTTTCTTATTTTATTTTGATTGAAAGATTTTTAAGAAAAATTAAAATATTTTTTCAAATATAACTTAAATTTTGAATCAATAAAATTTTTCTCTAATTTTTTTTTGTCTAAACTACTCTTAAACCATCCCTAAATCGCTTTCAAACTGTCCCCCAAACTGTTTTGAATCGTTCTTTTTCGAACAGCCCTTCAAACCGTTTTAAACCGGGGCTCAAACCGGAATCGGTGGTTCAGGAACCGTCTTCCAAAGCGTCCCCTGGCGGTTTGGTTTAGGTTCATGATTTTATTGAACCTAAATCGGCGGTTAAGGAACCGTAACTGACGGTTCCTGAACCGCGGCCACCCCTAGGAAGAATAGCCATGAGCAATCTCAAAAGGGCTTTTACCTGTAGAACGATTTACTGAATTGTTATAGGCAAACATTGGGGTGCCAAACAATTTCTAAAGTGTCTTCCAAAAGTAATTAACAAACTTAACATCCCTATCAGACATTATAGAAGAAGGTAAATCATGCAATTTGACAATTTTCCTAAGAACAATGCTTCTACATGTGAAGTATCATATGTCTTGTTACATGGAATGAAATGCGCCATTTTTGAAAACCTATCAACTACTACTAAGATAGAACATGCCCTCGAGCTGTTTTGGGTAACTCGAGAACAAAACCATGCTCACATCTTTCTAAGGGGTATGCGGAATAGGAAGAGGAGTGTACAAACCAGTGTTATGTTTCTTAGCCTAAGCTAACTAACAAGTGCAACATTGTGAGACAATCCTAGCAACATCTCTCTTTAAAGAAGGCCAATAGAACCTATCCTCAACACGTGTAATGTTCTCATCTTTTCGAAGATGTCCTGCTAGCCCAACTGCATGTAATTCCCATACTAAAAATTCTATAAGTGAAGTACGAGGAATGCATAATTTAGTGGCCTTAAATAAATATCATTAATAACAAAATCAACAAAATCACGACGATTACCTATATTCATCTCTTGAAAAATAAGACCAAAATCGGGATAAGTATCATAATCATCTTTCATTCTTTCAAATCGAATGACGTGCACTCATTTCATGAAGAATAATTGCTATACGACTAAGTGCATTAGCTACTTTATTCTCAACACCAGAACAATGTTTAAGAACAAATGAATACTCATTAAGAAACTCAACCCACCTAGCATGTCTAGAATTCAACTTTTTTTATGAGTTCAAATACCTTAATGCTTCGTGGTCAGAAAAAAAAAAAAACTCGTGGTAATAAATAATATCGCCAATGACAAAGAGACTGGACTATAGCATAAAACTTCCTATCATAAGTGGATTACCTTTGTTTAGCTTCATTAAGTTTTTCACTAAGGAATGCTATAGGATGACCTTCTTGACTCAAGACACATCCAATACTAACGCCTAAAACATCACAAGCAACTTCAAAAATTTTATCAAAATTAGGATGCCCTAAAACAGGTGCTTCAGTTATTTTCAACTTAATATCATCTAAGGCTTTAATAGCAGCTTTAGTCCAATTAAACTCTCATTTCTTAAGACAATCATTAATAGGAGTCATGATTGAACTAAATCCCCTAATGAACTTTCTATAAAAAGTAGCCAATCCATGAAAACTACGTACCTCAGAAATTGTTTTAGGCATAGGCCACTCTTTAATAACTCTTTATCTTTTTAGGATCAGCTGCTACACCTTGCGCAGACACAATAAAACCTAAGAAAAGCACTTTAGATTGCATAAAAGAACCCTTCTTAAGGTTAATATATAATTTTACTTAAGCGTATTAAAAACCTGTCAAAGTTGATCCAAATGCTCTTTTTTAGATTTACTGTAGATTAAAATATCATCAAAATAAACTACCAAAGACTTGCTAATGAAAGATTGTAAAACATGATTCATGACGCGCATAAAAGTAATAGGTGCATTAGACAATCCAAAAGGTATCACTAACCATTCATACAATCCTTCTTGGGGTTTAAAAGCAGTTTTCCACTCATCTCATGGTCTAGTCCTGATTTGATGATACCCACTACGCAATTCAATTTTAGAGAACACACAAGATCCTGCAAACAAGTCCAACATATCCTTAAGTCTAGGAATTAGGAACTTATATTTAATAGTAATATTGTTTATGGCTCTATTATCCACACACATTCTCCAAGAACCATCTTTCTTAAGTGTCATGAGTGCAGGAACAGTACATGGACTAAGACTATACCTAATAAATCCCTTTATCACAAGTTCTTCAACTTGCCTATTTAATTCAACTCGCTCCATAGGGTTCATCCTATAATGAGGAAGATTAGGTAACTGTGATCCAGGAGCAAAGTCAATAGCATGCTGAATATCTCTCATTGGTGGTAACTCACTAGGCAACTCATTAGGCATAATTTCAGGCAACTCATTAGGCATAATGTCAGAGAACTCTTCTAACAAGTGTTTTACCTCAGAGGAGGTGTTAGGTCTAGAATCACAAGGGACCTCTTTAGGTATGACAGTTAAGCAATATTTACTTTCCCTTCCTACCTTTTCAAAAGCCACATGATTCAAAATACTAATTTTCTTTTGAGCCTTAAGTGAAGACTTAAGCTTTGGCTTTGAAGACGGGGAGTTCTTTTGGGAAGGTTTGACAGGTGTCAAAATGATTTTCTTTCCATTAAACTTAAAACACATAGGTGTTGTCCTTACAATGGTTAAGCACATCATGATCATAAAGCCAAGGGCGAACTAAAAGAATATGAGCAACATCCATAGGTAAAATATCACAATAAATTTCATCTTTCTAATGATCCATTTGTATGGGAACAAGACATCTTTCAGTTATAGGCAAAGTTGTATTAGTCACCAAGTAACCCTAAAAAGTTTATGATGTGGCTCTACCTTAAGGTTAAGTCTATCAATGGCTTACTTAGCTACTACATTCATGGTGCTTCCCTCATCAATTACCAACTTGCTTGACTTATCTCCACTTTTAACAAAAGTATGAAAGATGTTAGTGCGTTTCCAATCGTCATCAACAAAAGTTGACAAAACACTGCGAACAACATTAATATGCTCATCAGCTATATCTAGACAGCGAACAACATTAACATGCTCATCATCTATATCTAGCTTATCTTCATCACCAGAATAATCGATAAGTCCTACAAGTTCTTCCTCATAATTAGATGAGTTATGCTCACTTTCATGTTCCTCTTCACATGCTTGTTCTAAAGCTAGTGCACAGTGTGGACATTGAGATGCAATATGACCTTTATCCTGACAATGAAAGCATATTATGGAAGAGCTATTAGCTCGAGACCCACTAGATGCAACAACAAAATGAGAACTAGCAAAAGCAGTTGGTTTACCTATGCTTTTTTCTGTGCTCTCTTTAGGATTGAAAGATGATTTTGACACTGTTTTAGTCTGACTTGGACCTACAGATTGTGGAGAATGCTTAGGTTGATATGATCTGACTGACTGTGAAGCAAACCTATGGGAGGTGGGGAATTGGTAATAACTCTCAATCTCTAAAGCCTTGTGATAGGCTTCCTTTATTGTTTCAAGAGAATGCAATTTGAGTTCCTTTTAAATGTCAAGTCTAAATCCATTAATAAACCGATGAAGTACAAGGAAAGGGTTTTCAACTGAATCACATACTATATTGTTCTTATGATAGCTAGGTACATACTTCTCCTTCAACTTACTCTTCATGACAGCCCATTGAGTAATAGGAGGCTCATTCAAGCGCTCCATATTGCGTTGGACACTTTGCTAATATTTTCTAGCAGCTCTAGTCAATTTTATTGTGGCAAAACGAACACGCTCCAAATCAGTCATTGTGATTAACTCCTCTATCTCATCTAACCAATCAATGAAAGCATTAGGGTCTAATTTTCCATCATATTCAGGAGCATTTAGTTTGACATTCCTAGTAATATCAACATGTTTATTGTTAGCATATCTAGGAGGTTGCCTATGGTCTCTATCAGAGAGTCTACCATGAGGATCGGGTTGCCTATAGTTTCTATCGAGGGCCCTACTATGAGGATCATAATGGTCAAAACGAGGATCTTGTCCAAAATGAGTGTTTGGTGGTGCATCAAAAACATGCTCATCAGAACCAATATGTTTCCTTTCTTCAAAGTGCAAAGGCATATTACCAACAGGATTAAGCCTCACTTGTTTTGTTGTTATATTACTACCCCTATGCGATGCATTTTGTGCGCTTGGTGTATAAATTGTGGCAGGTGCAGACTCAACAGGATGAGGTGACCTTAGGTGTGGTTTAACGGACTCTTCTTCCATTACAGTTTGTTTGCTCATAACTTTCAGATGTTCAACAATTTATTCCACTTGTCTCTTTAATTCAACAAATTGAGGTTGATCATGTAAAGTGGAAATTAGGGGGTGAGTGTGAGATAGAGGCATGGTGCTTATCTTTAGTCATAATGGATGCTAAGCAGACTAAAATTACTAAAATGAATGCAAATAACAAACTTAGTGCAAACACACACTAATAAGAATATTAAATTCAATTTTAATGATTTATGTCAAGGTTATGGGTGATTGGATTAGATAAATGCATAGTATATAAGTAGAAAGACGAAATTAAAGGAATGAAACTGAGTAAGGCTAATGTTGAATGGGTAAGGTGAATTATGAAGCGAATTATTGAATCTAAAATACCTTACAAAACTACCCAATTTATGAATAATAATCAAGTCTCAAGTAGAGAAGTGTACCTCACCGAAAACACAAAATTTAGGCTCTTGGAGTCATCTTCTGCCAAAACGGATGGCAAAAATGGACTCAGAAGGTCAAAATTTGCAAGGTAGGGCAATTTCAATTTTTGATGATGTGGCGATGAGGTGGCAGGATGACGTGGCAGTGATGATGTGACACTTGGTTGCTGACGTGTCAATGACGTGAAAAGATGTGGCACTCAATTGCTGGCGTGTCGATGATGTGGCATGCAGTTGCTGATGTGGCAGAAGTTGAAGCAAATCAGGTGTAATGCGGCTCACTGAAACTGTGGTGAGCTTACCTCTCTTGCCCGATGGATCCACTGACTCGACCCGATCAGATCTTGCTCCAGGGGTGCCAGATCTGATATTCGACTGTGGGAAGGTGTAGATCGGTGGCCGATGATGAGCTTTGGAGGTCAAACGCTGAAAATTTTCGGATTTCAGGCGAGTCTTGAACGGTTTGCATCTAACCTGTTTGGATCTTCGGCTATGGGACTCCTTTGAAGATCGGGCAGGTAACTTCGGACTTGCCACAGGCCGGCGAGTTAGCTGGTGGTGGCAGTGTGGCTGGGGAATGGCGGATGAGGGTGTGGTGGTGATGGCCAATGTCTGCGTTGCTTCTGGGTTTCTCGTGACTTTGTTTCTCGATATTGTTATTATTATTATTATTTTTTTGAACTACAGTAAACTAAAGGCAATAGAAATTTTAATGAAAGAAGTATGGGATTTTAGAAGGCAAGAACACAGATTTGAAAGCTTGAAAGCTTGCGGAAGCTAAAGAAATTTGGATTGATTTTGGCTCTGATACCAAAACTGATGTAGTACAAAGGAAAGAATCAAAAGCAAAGGAAAAAAAAATCAAGAACCAATCCTTAAAGAAAAGAGAACTAATTCTCAAAATTTATTGATCTCATAAAATTGTCTGCTAACTATGAAAAACCTAGGTCTTATTTATAGGATTAGGAATCTCAATCTCATTAGGATTTTAGAACCCTAATTCAATCATAGTTAGAAATTGAAGAATCCGAATTTAATTAGGAACCTAATTTATTTAGGATACACAATCATAAAAAAAAAAACTAAAATTCTTATTTTCTAAATTTTTTCCCAAAATAAGTACTCCTAAAATCTTTAGGAGTGTATTTTGCATCATTTTGTTCTGAGAATAAATGCTTCAAATATTTATATTAAATACATACTATGCAACAATATTCTAAGCAAGTGGACACTTTATTGGAGATGAATTAGATCTCTATCACATGGAGCCCCTTTGGTGAGTAATGTGTAACTAATCCTTGATGATTAGTGGTATGCAGGGATGCCATCACACAAAGCCATGCATCTTCCATATGTTATAACATGCTACACTTGCAATCCTGACCATAAACCAAAACAATAATAATGATGATAAAACTGACATATAGAAGATGAAGGGTTTTATGTGAACATTTGCTGGCAAATATTTGGGTCTGATATGAGATGGCTTTCCTTGCTTTTTGCCTCTGTTACATGACCTTTTTTTCTACTGGTGATACTGCTGAATAATTTTTGTCTTATTATCGGCTGTTCTTTTTTACTGAATTGGTTTTGTACCTAAATTGTCTTGCGCTCCAAAGTTTATAATTTTTCTCAAGTTCTGCAACTTCCATGTCCCTGCATTTTTTACTTGTTGATGTACTTGTCGTAAGGCCCCTTAAATTGTTTCTGTCTGTGGTTTTCAGACGGGTAGCTTTAAGCTGCTATTTGTGTATGTTTACTGTGTCTTTCCTTGCAGTAATGTGAAGAATTCTTTATGAATCCTGCTAAGATAAATAGTTTCTGTTTTCCATATCAGAAAGGAGACGAGCTTGTATTGATATTTTCTTGAAGGCAGCAGGATATTTGAATTTCTCTATCCAGCACGTTCTCCCTCAGTTTCCTCCAGAACTCAGGTTCACTGGACAAATTTTTGCTTCAAATATTGCTGCCTACTTTCCAGATAATTGTGAATATTCAGGTTATTCCTGCAGATATTTTCATGCTTTTGAAGGCACAACTGACTCCTGGAACTTTTGTTACTGTAGGAAAGATTTACCACTAGATCTTGCAGAGGGAGTGCTTCAGGCCCTTTGCTTGCAAGCACTTGGCCAGGTAATAGCTCGTTGGTTCTTTGATAGGCAACATGCCAATTGCCTTACATTTCTATTCAACGCCCTTTTAATTGAATTGTGTTTTTAATTTGCCTTTCTCTATATTGCTATTACAAGTGATGACAATTGAGTCAATACACTTGTCAGTGTCATTGGCGTGGCATCTTGATATTGCAGATTGAAGTGTTTTAGTATCACATGAGAAATTCAGTTGTGTTCGTTAATTTAAGTGCTTCATTGATTCAATCACTTGTTGGTCGCATGACTCACAAGCAGTGGTATCTTGTTTACCAAGACTGAGATGAAACCTAACTGACAAACATGACACCTTGCCATTGGTGGATGTGTTATGCTTGCAGTCTTTAATTTGACATACTAGATTTGTGAAAGATTTTCCTGAAGCCTGGTCTTTATCCTTTTGCATAATTTCATCTGATAGCCCAGGCCTTTTCCCCCTTGATAGTAGATGTAAATTTATTTATATTTATCTTTCTTTCTTTGATTTTTTTTGCTTTTAATTTTCTAAACTTTGTGCACATGATACAGGGTGTTGATGTTCAGCTTGGAATGGCAATTGATAGTGTCAAGGCCACAATGGCCGTCAAAAGAAGGCTTGCATGTGAGATGGTAAAGTACTGGCATCAGGTACTGCTTCTTATCTCAGAACTTTTTTATCAGTTACAACTCAATCAAATTGATGGCATGTAAACCAGGATGCTTATCCTCAAATGTTATGATAGTTGCTGCACATACAGGCTTGGCAATTTGCAAACCTAGGATCTGTTGGACTTGGATCCCTTTGCCACGCCTTGCCCAGTTGAGCCAAAGCTCAACTGAAGCAGTAGATTCTGGTGCTGTTATTCTGTGAATGATATGCTATAAATGGATATTGGCTGACTTTTTATTTCTGTCTATACTTTGTGTAGGCTCAAGAAAACATTGAAGGTCTTCCACTAACAAATGGATGGGGAGAGAAGCATAAACTTTTTATTCAGTGGAAATATGCTGAAGCCAAGGTGCACCATCTCTGCTCATTCCATTCTCATTCTTAACATTAATTTTACGACTGTTTCTATATCAATGTTCTTGTCACATTTGTTTATTATCCCTTTATTGAATGTGCTGCTGCTACTTATATGAAGTGTACTGGACCTTAATCTTAAGGAGAAATCTATATTGAATGATAGCATGTAAAGGATAGACATTTTTCTTGGCAGTTTAGGTGAAATTATGTACCTTCACTGATTCCCTGATCTTGTAGTCGAGTAAATAGTCCAACTCAACAAGAATTAAGCTTTCCTTTCTTAAGTAACAAAAGTAAAATAAAATAGAACAATTTCATAAATCAGGCAGCTGCATACTATTATCATGGTTCAATCCTTGATGAGAGGAACACAGAGACATGTAAAGAAACTGCTATAGCTGCTCAGCAAGCGGCAGAAGTGTTGTGTAAAGAAAGCAACAAGGCCTGTGAATCCTTCCATATAACCCCTCCGGTTTCACGGTAATTCACTTGACCTCTCTCGTTACAGAACTTTGTGATCTGCTGTGTTTTTTTCGTTATTCATTTATTTGACCAAGATTCACCATACAGTGAATGGGAAAGGTTTTGTCAAGTTTCACCTGTAGTTCTTAGTATATTCACTCCTGGATTGTAATCTTCCATTCTGGTTGTGCGCTTGATCCAGAAATCCAACCCTATGGGGAACTAGCAAGTTTCTCTCTGAGAAGATTCCAAGAGATAAATCGAGTAAGATGCAAAGCAATGAGGATCCTTACAATAATGAAATGTAAGATGACAATGTTTTTTGATCACTTGATACGCAAATATGGTGAACATGTAAAGCTGATTTTTTTTGGAGGCATGGCATATCTTTAGTTTAATTACATTTTGAATCCAGGATTCTGCAAACTGCACCTGCATTGCCAGATTTCGCTTTGTCCCTAAAGCCTGATGAATACCAACTTCCTCTGGTGGATCCTTCTTGGAATGATCACATACAAAGTTAACATAAACTTCCCTTCTGGTGAGGTTCTAATGATTGTAAAATAATGAGCTTATCTTATTGACAGAAGAGATGATCATCTAACACATTAAGGGAACAACTCAAGCAGGTGCACATGATCCATGTATTGTATTTTTAGTCTCTACGTTTTAGTGAAATAAAGACAACTTTTGCTAGTGCCTTAATAGCACAAATGCACATTGTACGAATTCCAGTTCCTTCTGTTAGTACGCATATAAAAAGTCATATGAAATTTCACTTGATATTCTGAGACGGCAAAATCTCTCTTTTCACTTGACATCCAATTTGCGTTTCCAAGGAAACCATGGAGAAGGTTGCAGTCTGTAATTTCGTACTTGAGGATTTCTTATGGAACTAAACTTACTTTTCTTCTTGCACGGCAATGGCTTTAAGATGAGTCAAAATTTGGAATCATATTTTGCACATGCTACTCCATTCCTTGCTTCAAGTGGAAAAGAGCGGCAATATGCACATAAATTCTTGTTTATATGCAGCTTCACAGTATTCAACATGAGATTAACGCCTGACAACACGGTGACAGAAGGTGCTAATCCTATCATTTTAATTTATCAGTACTGGTAATGCATCTCTTTCAATTTCAACTACCACACAAAAACTGGGAATATATGCGGGTATGCACCCATAACACTTCTACACTAGAACTACTGTATGGTATGCTACTTATATAGTTCGCCAAGCTGGGCTATTACTGAATTTGCATTACCTATACACATATTCATCAATTTTGGCCAGCACCAAGGTCGGGAATCATGTTAAGAACCTTCATCAGAAATGTATATGTGAATGCATCTTCTCGAAGCCTCTCAAATCTGCACACAAAAAGGTTTAGCATCTTATTAATTATGAACATTTGCGAGTGCTTAGTTTTGAAGCAAACAATGGTACTAGCTCTTTATAAATTCTTTGAGCTTCATTTGAATAATATAGTCATACTCCAGCACAAAAAAAAGAAGGTTGGGGCCGTGTTAACATCATTTTTTTTGGGTAACATCTGTAAATCACGATTGTTTCAGTCCCCAAACGAACAGCAACAGGATTAGCGGAGAGTATCACTATACAGTTACACTCATCATTTTCAGGAATGTTGCTCCTCCCTTTCTTGCAGACTCAAAACGCTTTAAAAAAGTTGAGCAAACTTGTCATTACTCAACATGGTGCATTTTTCAGAGACTATCAAAAAGTGTTGTTGTAACAAGGAATATGCCTCATCCAACGGGTATAAAACCATGAAAATTTATGGCAGAGAACATCTAAGATTAAAACAATGTAAGGTCAAGTAGGTGAACCACAAACAGTGTAATATTCAGATACATATAGGAAGTATGTGAGAGTCCAACAGGTTATGTGATTTGGCATAAAATTAACAAGAAAAAGGTGTTCTTTCTCCCCCTTTCAACCTATCCATTAAACGTATGTGCCAATGGCGTGTTTTAAGTTTTTTTGAAAAAAAAGTGGACAGCAAGAAAACATTGTTGTACAAGGTAGTGAAGCAATTAAATCAGAACAATTTCTGAGAATAAGCTGAAAAAAAACAATAAGCTGAAACTAATATAAAAACAAAACGCAATTAGTTTCATTTAAACACTTCATTTTAGCAACTTCCCTTTTTCCTGAGATGCCAAAATTTCCAAGGTGCAAATTTGACTACATAGAGAAGAGGGGAGAAACCTTAACTCTAAATCAGAAACTGGAGAGCTAACAGATTTGAAAACGCAAACAAAAGAGAATATACCTTCCTGACTTAGAAGAATGCCCAGCGCAGAGATCACATTTGAACAACACCACATTATCATCAGTTTTCATATCCCGCAGCTTTGCCACAAATTTTGCAGGTTCTGAATACATAACTCGTGGATCTACCAAAGTTCAACAGACCAGAGTTTAGACCAATTTATAAGATTCAGGCATTATATGCAGAAAACACAATATCCGTTCTATGTGTCTATTCCTATACAAATCACTTTCTTTACGATGCCCTACCCTCCTACACATGAGCCCATCAATTCTCAGTGAGCTTCTTTGCTTGGATCCTAAACCACGACATGAGCAACACAACATTTGAACATCTAAATAAATACCAGAACTTGCAATACAATTAATTTTTTCCTGAAAAGGTTAAGTGTTTGCAATGTACAATTTGATGGTCGATGTATGCAGCCTTGTTTACTCTAGCAATTCTACAACGCTGTTTGCATGGCTTGAGCCTATGGCCTCCAGGCCACATTTAAGCAACCTCAACATTGCACCAGGGCTTTCCCCAAAGAGGTGGTGAGTAAATACACAACAATATATAATCTAAAGAAAGTAGAACAGCAAACAAAGATCTGACAAAAATGTCTTACCAATGAGTTAAGACATTATAGGCCCCTAAGAAATTACGGCTCAGTATTTCATAAATAAATCCTGAACCTTAGAAAGCACTATTCTAACTAATTAATACTCAACTCAATTAAGCCTTTATCCCAAAAATTTAGGGTCGGCTATATGGATTCACTTTCTTCAATCTAAACGATTTTGGGTTAAATCCTCAGAAATGTGTAATGCTTCTAGGTCATGTTGTACTACTCTCCTCCAAGCCAATTTAAGTCTACCCCTTTTTTTCTTTCTATCCTTTAACCTAATGTGCTCTACTTGTCTAACTAGTGCCTTCGTATGTCTACGCTTCACATGACCAAACCACCTCAATCTCCCTTCTCTCAACTTATCTTCAATTGGCACCACTCCTACCTTTTTTCTAATACTTTCATTGCGGACTTTATCTAGTCCAGTATGGCCACTCATCCACCTTAACATTCTCATCTCTACAACTCTTATCTTAGACGTATACGACTCTTTCAGTGCCCAACACTCACTACCATATAACATAGCCGGTCGTATGGCTATACAGTAAAATTTTTCTTTCAACTTATTGGGAATCTTACGATCACATAAAACTTCCGTGGCACGTCTCCACTTCAACCATCTGGCTTTAATACTATGAATAATAACATCCTCCTCACATCCCCCATCTACTTGAAGGACTGAGCCTAGATATTTAAAGTGATTACTTTGGGACAGTACCACTCCATTCAAACTAACTCATTCCCTATCACCAGTTTGGCCTTCACTGAACTTGCAATGCATGTATTCTGTCTTCGTTCTACTTAACTTAGAACCCTTTGACTCTAGAGTACTTCTCCAAAGCTCTAGCTTTCTATTGACTCCTTCTCGTGTCTCATCTATCAGAACAATATCATTCACAAACATCATGCACCAAGGAATACTCTCTTGTATATGTTTCGTCAATTCATCTGAAACTAATGTAAAAAGGTAAAGGCTTATGGCTAATCCTTGGTGTAATCCAATTGAGATCGGAAAATCTCTTGTGCCTCCTCCCACTGTGCGCACAATAGTAGTTGCTCCTTCATACACATCTTTCAACACTTGTATATACCTAATAGATACCCTCTTTTGTTCTAACACATTCCATAAGACATCTCTTGGAACACTATCATAAGCCTTCTCCAAATTAATAAAAACCATGTGTAGATCTTTCTTCACATCTCTATATTTCTCCATCAAGTTTCTAATGAGAAAGATCGCTTCCATAGTTGAACGACCGGGCATGAAACCAAATTGATTGAGAGAGATAGAAGTATCATGACGTAGTCGATGCTCCACAACTCTCTCCCATAACTTCATAGTATGGCTCATGAGTTTAATTCCCCTATAGTTTGAGCAACTCTATATGTCTCCCTTATTTTTAAAAATAGGTACTAAAATACTCCTCCTCCATTCATCAGACATTTTCTTTGAGTTTAGAATCTTATTAAATAATTTAGTTAACCATGCCACTCCCATATCTCCCAAACACTTCCACACTTCAATTGGTATTTCATCGGGTCCACAGGCTTTACCCACTTTCATTCTCTTAAGTGCTTCCTTTACTTCTAAAGATCTAATCCTTCTAGTATAATTCACATTCTTTTCTATTGTTCTATAGTCTATATTCACGCTATTACCATTTTGACTATTATTAAAGAGATCATTAAAATAATTTCTCCATCTTTCTTTAATGTCATCATCTTTCACCAACACTTTTCCTTCTTTATCCTTAATGCACCTAACTTGATTGAGATCTTGATATTTCCTTTCTCTCCTCCTTGCTAATCTATAAATATCTTCCTCCCCTTCTTTAGTTCCAAATTTCTCATATAACTTTTCAAAGGCCTGTGCTCTTGCTTGACTAACTGCCTTTTTTGCCTCTTTCTTTGCTATCTTGTACTGTTCATATGCCTCATTATTATCACATTTAGGTAATTTCTTATACCATTCCCTTTTTCTATTCACTGCCTTTTGTACTTTTTCATTCCACCACCATCTCTCTTTTGAAGGTGGTCCATGTCCTTTAGACTCTCTAAATACTTTTCTAGCTACTTTTCTAATATTTGATGCCATCTGTATCCATATATCATTGGCCTCCATATCCAGCTTCCATACTTCCATAATGGATCCTTCATTCAAAGAACTAGCATCAAACTACATGTTACAGTATTCAAGTCTAGAACTCATTTATTTAAGATGTTTTAAATGGGAAATGCTGCATATTTGAAGCAGCATCACTACGTAGTTCAGTACACTAAGTAAAAGCAAAAAATCTCTCCCCTCCACTTATCCACATATTCCTAAAAGCATTCTATATAACATGCGCACTGACAATGGAAAACATGAATTATGAAGTCATCCTAACTAAAAACTCACCGTGTAAGCCAGTTGTAACGAGGATGTTGGGATAATTTTGACGCTTAACCTGTACGAAACAAGGTTGTGTCGCAGCATCATTAGAAAAGAAAATTCAAACAAATCTTAAAATATGCTAGCTTATTATTATCTTCAAACAGAATTCAATATTAGTTTTCTTTTCTAATTTCTACTTCATGACTTCTGGAACACTGATAAAGAAACACGGAAACAATTCAGAACTGCATGATGCTCACATTATCAACAGGGGAATATGACTTTATGTAGAAGTAGAACTCCTCCTCACGAGGGTCTCCCCACTCCTGCAGTAACAACAAGAGATCAGCTACCATACGGAATGAAACAGCACAAGGCCTTGCACCACATCCAAGTCATAAGTCCATCTCTATTTGAACTTTTAAGAAGTGATGGCTTACAAAGAAAGGTCCAAACCTGGTAAAAGACCATACTAAAGGAAATAAGAAGTGCTCCATGCAATATCTTCCAACAAGAAAAGAATATTGCAAACCATGATATAATAACACATGCCAATAGGATAATGTAAACCAAAAAAATGAAAAACTCAAAGACTAGAATCATCCAACATCTGAATGCATCTGGTACCTGATTCATCAAATACAATAATAACTTATCAAATTCCACATAAATGTAACACCGCCAAAATTCAAATTCTATAAAATTAGAGCGTGCAATGCTAGAAATCTTGCTCTTAATAACCACTTTAGTGTAGATGCAAGTCTTGAGAGCAGTGACATCATGAAAAGATAGGGTAGTATGACAGTCCAAGCTCTTCCTTCTGAGACCACACAATAGAAATGGCTTTCTTCTTGTATAGCGAGAAGTTTCAGAATTATTAAAAAATAAAAGGGAATACCTCCCACTCTTCAGTTGTAAGAGGGATACTTGGATCAAGCATGGTAGTCAGAACATCCAGAAAAGGTACTCCGGCAACAGCAGCCTTGAACAAATCAGGCCTCATGTTAAGAACAGCACCAATAAGCAATCCCCCTGCACTCCTTCCTTCAATGCACAATTTTTCCTTTGAGCAGTACTTCTGTTCTATTAAATACTCTGCACAAGCAATAAAATCTGAGAAAGTATTTTTTTTCTTCAATAACTTTCCATTCTCGTACCACTGCCTCCCCATTTCACCACCTCCACGAACATGAGCTATTGCGAAGATAAAACCACGATCCAATAAAGACAGCCTTGGTGCCTTGAATGTGGGATCTATACTCATCTATTCACAATATATAATTCTATTAAGCAAGTTTGAACAGAATTTTATAATACAAGTGAAATGAGAAGAAACTCAACATCTTAATGCAAGAATGAAAAAAGCTTATACCAATGTTTCATAAAAGGGAATTGTGTCTCCTACTGGCTAAATCATATGGAAAAGTGGCTGGCTGATGCAGGATGTTAAGATTTGGGCAGAGGAGGTGATTTTGGGAATTGCAAGTGTTGCTTGAAAAAAGCAAGTCTCATACAAAACACTTAAAACACAATATTTTTCTGTGACATAAAGTGCACCACATGCCTGCCGTGGGCGGGGGCGACATTACTTGAAACGCTGACTCAGACACTAACATGCGTGCACAACTAAAAATTTCATGCGACTGATGGGCAATACAATCATGAAAACATGTCTTGTTCTGCAATTAAATTACATATCAAATCATAAACAGGAATATAAAAGGTGATCAAATGGAACCTGAGAATGCAACCACTAGCAGAATATTCAACTTAAACAAGTAAACAATAGGCAAAGCACAGACATAAAACTTATGCTTGCTAAACTATTCCTAAATCACAGTAGCAAGGCAAGAAGCACAGGATGTGATACGAACAGAAGATGATACAAAGATGCATCATTGTAATATCTCAATAATATGCAACAGAGACTAATCTTTTTTTTTTTTTTAATTTTTCTAATCATGTTTAAATACTACATGAAGAACCAATCACTTCCAGAACACACTACTTTTTACACAAGGGGCAACGCATATTACCTCATATGAACCATAGCCATGAAGCAGTAATGGGTGAGACCCATCAAGTTTCACCAGATCATTCCTGTAAACAATTGATAAAGGAATCTGCATGCCATCTGAAGCTGTGGCCCATTTTCTTTCAGTAACATAATTAGACAAATCAAAACCTCCCAAGACCTGAACAGAATGGTGAACCGAAATACTGCATGTGATGATCAGATGACAATTTCCATACAATAATAATGGGCAAATATTAAACTAATAAAACATTAGAAAGAAGATGCATTAATAACAAATATGCATAACAAAATACATCTGACTGACCTAGCATTGACAATTCACAACTGACATAATATTTATTACCAAAGCATGATTTGAACTGTGTAAAGATATAATTATATTGATCGAAAGTACTGTATCTTGATTGAACTATTACTCCTGCTTGCATTTTTTGGTCTGTCGGCCAATATAACATGAACATACAAGCCATAATTGACTTGATAGATTATTTGCCTAGCAGATGCTTCTATCGATTAGTTTGTTGCTCTTGTATAGTGGATGCTCTCTATTTTTTTAACATATGGGGTTGGTACCCACTTTGCTCCCTTTAATCTAATGCAGTTTTCTATACATAAAGAAGGAAAAAACAAATCTTATTAAAAATGTTGGGAACCCTGAGCTCTTTAATACTCAAGCCCACATTGAGATCATAAAGACACATATCATATAACATCTCAAATGTGCAATGTATGTACAAATGTAGACATATAAATGACAGTGAAACTATATCCTACTATTAACATTGTCCAAGAGTTTCCATAAATACCTAAAATAAATATAACTTTCAAACAAACAAGTTATGAAAATTTGCGTAGTATTAATTTTTACAAGCATACCCCACATAACGAAATATAGAATAAATGAAAAGCTAAAAAAAAAAAAATCAATTATTTTGTCCTGTGTACCATATTGGGAAAATATCTATCAACAATAACATTGTTTTTAAAGGATTCTCATAAGAGATAAGGCAAGAAAACCACAACCCAAGTTACGCTTATGTAGTGCCAAAAACTCAAGTGGACAGTACTATGTCATAACTTACTGTGTCAATCTTCTTCAGAACAGAAATTCCTGTGTTCATATCATATTCATACACAGAACAAGGAGTCCTCAACGAGCTATATGAAAACCTCAAAATGCTGGAAGAAAACTCTGATTCCTCTGAATCCACACAATATACAGGGTCAATGAAGTCAACAACCCGACCGCCTTTAAGGCTTTTAAGTGGCTCATCAACAGCTGGAAGGTGATATGCTGTTATTTTGGGCAGACCATTTTCACGCTCATACACAGCCAGATGGTCAGCAAAGAGTTGTACATCCCAAATTTTTATACTGGAAAAACTCCAATTATAAGCATAATGAGAGCCAATGACAAATGAATATACTACTTACGCGGTTGCGCTTAATAATAAATATGCGGTGTCTGTAGAAACTAGTTGCAATAAAATCACACTGAACAAAACATTAGCAAACAATAAAAATTGCATTTACGTAGCATGGGGCATCATGGATTCAAGGTGAACCACCATTTTTATCCGCACAAAATTGAAAATCTTAATATCATAAGAAATTCCATATCACCTTTCCCTATTAGGAATAAGAACTGTAGTCGCAGAAATGTCATCCACTGGACAGGCCAGTAGCTCTGAATTGAAAAGCTCATCTGTTCTCCTCCGAATAAAGAAATGATTTCCACGATGGCTGACTGATGTATCAATGCCATCTATGCGAGGTGTCAAAACCTTCGCACCATCTTGAGGCATGGAAACATCAACATATGAGACAAACCTTGTATTTCGGCTGTCAGATATAATAAACAAATACTTTTCACTCTCTGAAGCTTGAAGTTCCACACAAAATTTATCATCCTTCTCATGATAAAGGCAAGAGTCACTTGATTGATCTGTCCCCAACTTGTGCAGCCACACCTAGAAAATAAAACCAAACCACATCCATCTAAATATATGCAGAGAAAATGTACCCCATGTTATTTCTTTCTCTTATTTCTAATACTGGAATTATAAATAAAAAATATTTATACAATAAAATAAGAGTTGAGTTAAATTGAATTCTTTGACACTAGAAGTTAAATTTTTAGATTACTGTGTATCTGTTGAACAAATGAATATTCACAAGGAAGTGTGTAGCAAGTGATGAAATGTTTTGGAGAGTTAAAAATAAATATAGATATGGAGATTCTCGAATAGGTCAACCATTCAAACTGCTGCTGCTGAAACTATAGACAGGCAAGTGATAACCTGCCTCAGGCATACACATATGGGCATGGACTGAGCCCTATGTAGCACGAGAACAGAAATGCAGAAATGATACGGGAAACTACATTTTCAAAAATATAGAAATAGAAACATAGGAAAATGAATAAATATAAAAAAATATATGGGTATATTTATAAATATTAAATAAATAAAATATATAAATAAAATAAATATAAGGAATTAATTTAGAACTAATAAAATTATAATTTTGATAATTTATTTATGTTTAACTTATCATTGTTAGTATTTCCATTTATTTTTATTGTTAATAATTAATAATATTATTTAGTTTAGTTTACTTGATTATTGAGAAAGAAATTTAAAATGAGTATAGTACAAGTAGATTGGACAATTGTTTTAGAACTTGTTTTTATTTATTATAATTTATTATGTTTTATTTAGTTTTAAAAATAAAAAGAATAAGAAAAGAAAAAAGATTAAAAAGGAAACAAACTAAAGACTAACCAAAAACAAATACGGATCATAAGTATGTTTTCATTTTTTAAATTTTCTAGACACGGCCTCAAATTGTGTCATGGCTGTGTCCCACTATTTTCTTTTTTGAAATGTCTCTGAAATGATACGCTTCACTGATCGAGTCCAACTCAACTCCAAAAGCTATCTCATGAAGAAGAGATTTGCCTAAACCTTATATTTAGTCCAATGTCTTTATCCCAAATCCAAATCAATATGGGACAAAAGGTCTACAGAGTTCCATTTGAAAAGAAAAACTAAAAGCAAACACTTCCCAATGAGATTTTCATGTACCGTGAAGGCTGTAACTAAAATGGTGACCTGACCTCTAAGGCTCTGGCACATTGCAATAATAAGCATGCCCAATAGTGTCACTGGAAAATTTCAAAATAAGAAATTACTTCTTCTTTTAGCTTGTTAATTTATTTATTTCTTATGGGGAGAGGGGATGTTGAAGAGATACGACTTGCATGTGGTATGCACACAAGGAATATGGTGAAAGAAAAGAACCCAAAGTCATACTAAGAATATAGAACACAAAGGAATCTAGACTCTCAGGAAAACATGTATGATAGCTGTAGCAATAATCAGTTTCCTTCGCAACTTGGAGGGGGTTAGGGTTGAACATTCAGTTAACAGAATCAAACCAAACTAAATTTTAACTAACCGAATTATTAATCGACTCTAAAATTATTAATCGAACTGAATCGAAATTAAGAGAAAACTAAAATTAACCGAAATCGAAAATATTCAGACGGTTATTAGTTACAACTGAACTAACCGAAAAAAATAAAAAATATATTTTATATAATTAATTATTTAATAAAATATTAATAAAAATATATTTATATTCTTTTTTATTTATAAAAAATAATAAATATAATTTAATATTAATAAAATAATAATTATAAGTTAAATATTATTATAAAATCATAAATGTAACACCCTAAAATTTTAAATATTTATTATTTTGTGAGTAAATACTAATATTTTATTTTATTTAAATTTTAGGAATTTATTTGAAATTTTTCATATTTTAGAAATCGGGTTCGATTTTTCGAAAATATAAAACTTTAATGACTTTTAAAAATTAATTTAAAGACCACGTGGCAAAACTAAAAATATATTTGGACTATACGAATTTTTCTGAGTTTTCTAGAATTTTTTTGAAATTTTTGAGTCTCGTTTTCGGTCCCAAAATAGAGTAAAAATTCAAAATTTTATATCCTGAATCGGACCGGCCGAATCGAACCTAATCGGATTAGATCGATCGAATCGGACCGGCCTTTTCTTTTCTTCTTCCTTCCTTCCCCGCGCGTTCCCGTCTCTCTCCCTCTCTCTCCCATTTTCTCTCTCCTCCCTCCTCCTCAGGCCGCGCCGCTGCGTCCCCAGCTTCCCCACCTCGCCGGTGCACTGCCCCAGCCTTTCCCCACCGCCGGCCGGCACTCCAAGTGGCCGGAAACAAAGCCCCAAAGCTCCCCCTGCGCGCATGCACCGTTTCAGCTTCCTGGCCAAAATCCGGCCGATCCGGCCACCGTTTGGGCCGGGTATTATGTTTAAACTCATCTACATCTCAAGAGCTTTCCATAGACACTTTGCCCAATTTTTATTAGGAAAATTTTAACCCATTTCGACTTTTGGGCTAGATTTCTCGCAAACCGTGAACCCCACGAGAAAACCGAGATTACCAGAGCACTCAACTCGTCGAGAGCTTCGCAGCAATATAAATTTCAAAATTTTCCGGTACCGTTTTTCGGTAAGTCCCACGAAACTTCGTAGTGTTTTTCCGAGCACTAAATAAGCTTAGAAAATTCCGTAAAAATTATATACTAACCCCCGTGTTGTGAGTTTCGTGTAAGTACCTTCAATTCGCGGAAATTCGATGGTTGCCCGGGTCTATGAATTTTCGGCCAGACAGACAGGCTACCGAAAAAGTCTCGGAATTGGGTCGAGATTTTGGCTACTCCATTGTTGGACGTCCCATGCGCATTCCGGAGATCAGAATCAGCATAGATAAACCCGAACCTTACTTTTTCTTAATTTTTAGTGCTTCAATGAGATTAAATATCCATAAAATATTCGTGGTAACTCAGAAAATTTGATTCTTTTTGCATTAGCTTATTAATATTGCTAAATACCACGGGGCAAAATTTTAGAATTTTTAAAGCTTATTTGGGTAATTTTTGCAAAAAGGGTCAATTATAAGGACTAAACTGTAATTTTACATATTGTGATTGATGACTGTTTGGATGGGCCCAGAAGGGGCTGTGTGATCTGATTGAGTTGTGGATATATGGTTTGTGGATATAGAAATGTGTTTTAAGCCTTTTTGCAGGTTGGGTAGGTCCTAGATATAGGAGAAACTCTGATAAATTTTCGGCACGACTTAAGACATCTTTGGTATTTTCTTAGTTTGTATTGAGTCAAATGTACTAAATAATTGTAATAAAATTGTAAGGTGAGCCGGGACAGCCTTTCTCCTCCGCCTAGCTGCCACAGTGATTTCGGTTGAGTCTGTGAGTAAAATATTAATTTTAATTGCAATTTCGATATTATTATATATTCAAGCATGCCCATGCATCACTTATATGTATATATCTATATAATTAAACAATAGGCACGTTTTACATTGCATTCATAAATGTTGAAATGCAATGGGTGTTGTTGTGGTAATTTGGAGTAATATGTGTGCGTTGGCGTGCGTGTGGTATAGTGTTGGATATAGACAGGATGGGTAGCCACGGTTTGAGATCTTTGCTGGTCCTTCGGGGTAGACAAGGCTTGAGTTCTTCGCTGGAACCCCGTATTGTTTTATTAAGCGAAAGTCCGGCTTGAGATCTTCGCTGGCAGAGGTTAGATTAAGAGAGCTGTACAGGTGATCGGCTCCCATATATATATTGTTTGACAGTGTTGGGTGTGTGAGTGCTCAAAATTGCTTTTTTGATGTGATTTGTATGAAACTTATGACGGTGTTGCATTTCACTTCACAGGTGTATTAATTTTAGATAGCTATAGAGATTATGGTTAAAATTGATATTTTACTCTTTGAGTCGAACGCTCACTCCTGTTCCTTATTTTTTCAGGCTACAGGAGGATTATTATTGTGGTTAACCTGTTTTTCTTCTTCGCAGGTCGTCTATTAATGTATGTAACATTTGTATAATTCTGTTAACTCTTAGAATTTTCGCATGTCTTAGGAATATTTATTTAATTTAGGTCTAATATAATTTGTCATGTTAGACCTATAAACTTATTATATGTATTTATGTTGGACTGAATGAGGGAGCTAAACTCCCATTTGACTTTATGTTATTATGAGCATGTGAAGGATGAGCTGAGCTCCCCAATTGATTATATATTGTGTTTACACGTCGGGTGAGTCAAAAACTCCCCGTTAAAATGTACATTTTATGGCTGAACTCTGTCCGGTTGAATTCTTGAAATTAGACCCAAATGGGCCTTAGAATTGGATTGAGAAATAGTTAGACTTACTACGGGCCTCAGGGCCTTCAGGTTGGCCCAGGTTCTAGTGCCGGTCTGGCCCATAGGTTGAGTCACAATAAAAATAATAATTATAAATAATATAATATTAATAAAATTATAATTAATATATTAATTAATTGAAATTTGATTATTTCGGTTAGTTCGGTAACCAAATTAAAGGTCGCTAAACCAATAACAGAAAACAAAAAATTTTTATTATCACTAACCGAAAGCCAAACCGAATCTAATTTACTCTTATTAAAATAATCGAATTTTAACAGTTCGGTTCGGTTATTTGATTATAACCGAATAATACACACTCCTAAAGGGATCGTTGCCTGGACCAATTACATGACCAATGAAAGGTAGTGCTATTTTGAATGATGCAGCAATCAGTCCTAAAGATAAGACCTGAAATAGGATAGAAATACCTTATCAGCCCGATGTATGTCATCCATTGTGCCGTAAACCAAAAAATCATTGCCTGCCCACTCAAGAGAAGATGTTGCACCTGTCAGAGGCTTCCCAACAGGAGCTTGAGTCTCCACATCAATGACATAAACAGTGTAAATTTCATCTCCCTTGGTGTCTTCTGAATATGCGACCAATTTATGATTCGGACTAACCTGAAAAAAGGGTCTAAAAGTCAAAACATTTAAGTAAATAGGAATGAACAAAAGAAATATGAGAATACTTTAATCTATTAACATGAAAACAAGTGGCCAATTTAACCTTGAAAACACCAATGCTGTAATATTCATGCCCTTGAGCCTTGACATTCTCATCCAGTATGACATACTCTGGGGGATCATTAGGTCCGGTTGGCATTACATCATGAACTGAAGGTGGGACTTCATTATTAGATATATAGCGCCGGCAATGCTGCACATACTCCTTCCCTTCCAAAGTCCTTGTGTAGTAGTAGTAAGGCCCTTTTCTTCTGGGTGCAGAAAAATCATCCTCCTTGATTCGCCCCCTTATTTCAGCGAAAAGCTGCTGCTCAAATTGTTTGGTTCCTGAAATGGTTACACAGAACATATGTCATCTCAATAAGAATGCGGCATAATTTTCTCACAAACCATGAATTAAGCTTGTTCTATAAATGATGCAGATATATTATTTCATTAAAGAAATAAAAGTAAATTTGTCGTTAGTTTGAATATTATCGTATAGGTTTTTATATTTTATATTCAACTAATGCGATGACTATAAATTAGCATCCTAAAATCTACAAGTGTAGAGCAAAGAGAAACAGTATGCCTTAAATCGATCATTGTCAGAGTTTTATTAGGGATCGGAATGCATTAATTATTTTCGGATTTTTAATTTAATCTAGTTCTAATTCTATTGTCATGAATTTCAACAACGTAGGATGAATTTAGTGATATAATAAAATTTTGGATAAATTTAAATTAAAAAAAAATGATATACTAAGCTGCAGTTATAAATTAATAAATATTTTATAAAATTATTACATTTTAAAAATATAAATTAATGATAAAAATATATTATATAAATTATTAATTAAAATATAAAAAATTAGACATATTTAAATAATATGAAAAAATATAATATAAATAATTTCAATAAATTTTAATAAAGTTCTAATTAACTAAAATTATTAATTAATTTGAATAAGTAACTAAACTTTGTTCCAAAAAAAAAAAGTAACTAAACTTTGTGGTACTTTCCTTTTCCTATTCCCATTTCCTAGTAATATAAGAAATTAAAGTCAATTAAAAATAATTAAATATAAATGCAATTATCTTATGGAAATTGTTTGAAAAAAAATTATTAAGTAGGTTTTTTGTTCAGAAAAAAAAAAAAAAGTAGTTATCAATATGTTATAAATTTTCCTAGTAATACACCTACAAAGTGCGGTTGAAATCCAAAATCAAAGCTTAAATTCAACAAATACATTATTAGAATTAAACTGGTGAATGGAGGTGAACGATGAGGAGCAAATCATATCCAATCCACAGAAAACAAGTAAAAAAGGAGATGAGACTATGAGAGTGTTACAGGTAGATATGTGGAAATAATAAAAGTGGTAGGAGATAAGTGAGTGATTTGAGCATCTCGTAGATGAAAAAGTGAGCAGATTCAAGTAAAAGATGATTGAAATGGTGTAGTTACTATCAAATAAAAGCTTACACCGAGATTACTATAAAAAAAAAAAAAAAGCTTATACCACACATAAATGAGTCGGTGTAAGCATTCTCCTTTTTGAGGTGTGAATGGATCTCAGAATTGGAGCGAGAGTCGTCTCGGAGCCAGTAATGGTGGTCCACTCTAATATCTCCAAACAGCTCCATGACATACTCCACCTTCTTGGCGATCGGCGGCAACTTCATCGGAGTGGCTGCTGACGACATGGAGAAGATATTAAGAGCAGGTACAGAAAGAAGAGGAAATTTTGCTGATGATGCTGATAGAGATGAAACGCGGAAGAGCGTTATGGAGAGGCACGCAAAACTAAGCTCGGCGAATGGATGATTATGACAGATGATGCGGCAGTATAGTGACGGTGCAACATTATCTCCTTTCACTTTTTTATCTTTTCTCATTACTTTATTAACATTTTATTATTTTTATTATCTGCAATATATCACTTACTTTATTCTTTTATCAATTTATCTTTTTATTTTATTTTATAAATATTTATTTTATAATATTAAAATATATAAAATTTAAGAATAAATTATTTTTTAGTATCTGAATTATATAAAAATTACAGCCCAAGTGCAACCCTCACAACTGCATCTTCGACCAATAACATGGGAAATACAAAATTCTAGTTCTTTAAGAATTGAGCTAACACGTTGACCTATATAAGTGCATTCCATTGAAATAAATTCTTTCTCTGCAAATCTAGGCGTCCAGGACATGGTTCTAGTGGTCGAACTGCTGCTGCACTTCATGATAGATTCGAAATTCAACCAACAAAATCAAAGAATTGGGCAAATAATAAAAGAGCAAAAAAAATGAGTGTTTTTAATTGATGAAACACTCGACACTCATCTTCAACTCAAGGTCCTGCTATAACATTCCCATAAGAGTATATCTAGACCAAACCTATTGTAAAGCTCAATGAAACAGGATCCCACTGTTTATGAGCAACAAAGCAACAAAGAAACAAAGCATTGGCAAAGGCTCTAAACAAACACCCATATGATTGCTAAAAACATCTAAACCAAACCCAAATTGAAAACCCACTTGAATTCTCATTTACCACCAAATTACCCTATCAAGAACCGAAGCCAAAAACAGAAAAAAGGAGAAAGATAAATAGCACCTAGAAAATAGAGAATAACTAACTCAATTTCCACATCCAACTTTAGAAACCAAAGCCATTGGATACAATGAAGTCTTCGACATCGACAGCAGTGAAATTTTTTTGCATCGAGTGGGTATTTGATCTTTTTGAAGCATATCAAAGGCATTGGATGGGTATTTACGATTGAATGTGATTGGGACTTGGAAGCCATTACCAAGATCAAAAGAAAAGCTCCATACCTCCGAAGTTCCATACCAAACGAAACCATCAACCAAGATGAAAACCAAGTTCATGCCCTAGATCTTGATATCTTCTCACAACCTTAGGTCGTGGCAACTGTGGAGAAAGTGGTGGAGGTGACTAGGGCCGAGCAGATTTCGATTCAAATTGAAAAATCGAATTGAACTAAATTAATTCGGTTCAATCAATTTGGTTTTAAA